>NC_064620.1:20005000-20305200 GCF_023898315.1 Schistocerca nitens | reverse complement strand
TTTGGCCTGTAGACTCTTTTCGTGTCATTCCCTGTGTGATGTCGACATTCTGGGAGGCACAATGGATCAAGAAAAGTACCCATGAATCCTTGGGAACCATACCCATCCCTAGATGTAGTTTGTTTTTCCTCAGCACGATGGCATTTACCAGCAGGATAATGCAACGTGTCGCGCAGCTCGCAGTCTACGTGCGTGGTCTGAAGAGCATCAGGTTGATTTCACCATAGTCTCTTGGCTACCAAACTCCCCGTCGAGAATCTGCGGGACCATCCCGATTGGGCTGCTCCTCCTGTGGCGTGCTGTATCGGTGTTATACAATTTTGGGCAGCAGTGCAACAAAACCAGTTACTTACTGTATTATCAGGTAACATGAGGTTTTTATTTAATCAGTGCTTCTCCCGGCTAGTGATGGTTATTTTGGCAAAGAAATCTTCACCTGTAAACGTGTAGCAATGTTGTCTGTCAAGCAGTGTAAATGACACTAAGTTCATACACAAAAGTGATCTTATACAACCAGCAAACACGCTAAGTGCATGTTAAGTAATCTCAACTATGCCAGAGTAATGATTTTTAGCAATCTTCGGTACTTTTGCATAATAGTCTGATTACTGGTTACAGATCGCCTATGCAAATCGCTGCTACTGCTATTCGAGGTGGCAACACTTTTCTTTAAGAAAAATGAATAGTATTCACACACAATACCACATGCGTACAACACTGTTTTCTGTCAAATATATTTCATGAAAGTCGTTATCAAATAACCAGGCTTGATACATCAGCAGAGGACAAAGTTTATCATGTAAGATGCTGTTTGCAGTATATTTAAAGATTATTCACAATCTAAGTGGAATTTATTACCTCTGAGTGGGTTCTGGGCCCGCAATACACAATTATTATCGCAATAATTGACCGTCAAGATTTATGTCTGACAAAAATTCAGTTTAAAACTGCCGCTGCAGTATTCACTAACAATGGGAGGCTACGACGTTTGGAACGCGGATTTACTGTAAACTTCGTACGCTCGTAGTACTCCATGAGGACAACAAAACGTGTAAGGAGTAGCGCGTACTTCTCAAGCGTTACTGAGAAAATCGCAAGATAATTTCGGTCGTCATATATATATATATATATATATATATATATATATATATATATATATATATATATATGTGTGTGTGTGTGTGTGTGTGTGTGTGTGTGTGTGTGCGTGGCCATTTTACCATCAAGCGGCTGCAGCCGAGCGGTGCCGGCACGTTAGCTCAGCGTGTTCGGTCAGAGCGTTAGCTACCCTTTCTAAGAAATTAAACTAAGCGAACGGATCAACGAAAAAACTGAACTAGTGTCATCGGACTTCCGCGACAAATTCAACGAACAATACAGAACAAAACGTTTAAAAAAAAAAGTGGGTGGCGTTCAAACCCCGTAATCACTGGATCGAGTCCTGTTCGTCTTTTTTTTTTATTTTCAACGCAGTCATTTTCTTTACTATTTATATTACAATTGATATAATGGTAAAAGTACGTGTAATCTGATGAACTTTTATTAAATTTACAATGTTATTTGGCAATCTACTAATTTTTATTGTTGTTGTGGTCTTCAGTCCTGAGACTGGTTTGATGCAGCTCTCCATGCTACTCTATCCTGTGCAAGCTTCTTCATCTCCCAGTACCTACTGCAACCTACATCCTTCTGAATCTGCTTAGTGTATTGATCTCTTGGTCTCCCTCTACGATTTTTACCCTCCACGCTGCCCTCCAATGCTAAATTTGTGATCCCTTGATGCCTCAAAACATGTCCTACCAACCGATCCCTTCTTTTAGTCAAGTTGTGCCACAAACTTCTCTTCTCCCCAATCCTATTCAATACCTCCTCATTAGTTACGTGATCTACCCACCTTATCTTCAGCATTCTTCTGTAGCACCACATTTCGAAAGCTTCTATTCTCTTCTTGTCCAAACTAGTTATCGTCCATGTCTCACTTCCATACATGGCTACACTCCATACAAATACTTTCAGAAACGACTTCCTGACACCTAAATCTATACTCGATGTTAACAAATTTCTCTTCTTGAGAAACGCTTTCCTTGCCATTGCCAGTCTACATTTTATATCCTCTCTACTTCGACCATCATCGGTTATTTTACTCCCTAAATAGCAAAACTCCTTTACTACTTTAAGTGTCTCATTTCCTAATCTAATTCCCTCAGCATCACCCGACTTAATTTGACTACATTCCATTATCCTCGTTTTGCTTTTGTTGATGTTCATCTTATATCCTCCTTTCAAGACACTGTCCATTCCGTTCAACTGCTCTTCCAAGTCCTTTGCTGTCTCTGACAGAATTACAATGTCATCGGCGAACCTCAAAGTTTTTACTTCTTCTCCATGAATTTTAATGCCTACTCCGAATTTTTCTTTTGTTTCCTTTACTGCTTGCTCAATATACAGATTGAATAACATCGGGGAGAGGCTACAACCCTGTCTCACTCCTTTCCCAACCACTGCTTCCCTTTCATGCCCCTCGACTCTTATAACTGCCATCTGGTTTCTGTACAAATTGTAAATAGCCTTTCGCTCCCTGTATTTTACCCCTGCCACCTTCAGAATTTGAAAGAGAGTATTCCAGTCAACATTGTCAAAAGCTTTCTCTAAGTCTACAAATGCTAGAAACGTAGGTTTGCCTTTTCTTAATCTTTCTTCCAAGATAAGTCGTAAGGTCAGTATTGCCTCACGTGTTCCAACATTTCTACGGAATCCAAACTGATCTTCCCCGAGGTCGGCTTCTACTAGTTTTTTGCAGCTGTGACTTATTAAACTGATAGTTCGGTAATTTTCACATCTATCAACACCTGCTTTCTTTGGGATTGGAATTATTATATTCTTCTTGAAGTCTGAGGGTATTTCGCCTGTCTCATACATCGTGCTCACTAGATGGTAGAGTTTTGTCATGACTGGCTCTCCCGAGGCCATCAGTAGTTCTAGTGGAATGTTGTCTACTCCCGGGGCCTTGTTTCGACTCAGGTCTTTCAGTGCTCTGTCAAACTCTTCACGCAGTATCTTATCTCCCATTTCGTCTTCATCTACATCCTCTTCCATTTCCATAATATTGTCCTCGAGTACATCTCCCTTGTATAAACCCTCTATATACTCCTTCCACCTTTCTGCCTTCCCTTCTTTGCTTAGAACTGGGTTTCCATCTGCGCTGTTGATATTCATACAAGTGGTTCTCTTCTCTCCAAAGGTCTCTTTAATTTTCCTGTAGGCAGTATCTATCTTACCCCTAGTGAGACAAGTCTCTACATCCTTACATTTGTCCTCTAGCCATCCCTGCTTAGCCATTTTGCACTTCCTGTCGATTTCATTTTTGAGACGTTTGTATTCCTTTTTGCCTGCTTCATTTACTGCATTTTTATATTTTCTCCTTTCATCAATTAAATTCAATATTTCTTCTGTTACCCAAGGATTTCTATTAGCCCTCGTCTTTTTACCTACTTGATCGTCTGCTGCCTTCACCACTTCATCCCTCAGAGCTACCCATTCTTCTTCTACTGTATTTCTTTCCCCCATTCCTGTCAATTGTCCCCTTATGCTCTCCCTGAAACTCTCTACAACCTCTGGTTCTTTCAGTTTATCCAGGTCCCATCTCCTTAAATTCCCACCTTTTTGCAGTTTCTTCAGTTTCAATCTGCAGTTCATAACCAATAGATTGTGGTCAGAATCCACATCTGCCCCAGGAAATGTCTTACAATTTAAAACCTGGTTCCTAAATCTCTGTCTTACCATTATATAATCTATCTGAAACCTGTCAGTATCTCCTGGCTTCTTCCATGTATACAGCCTCCTTCCATGATTCTTGAACCAAGTGTTAGCTATGATTAAGTTATGCTCTGTGCAAAATTCTACAAGGCGGCTTCCTCTTTCATTCCTTCCCCCCAATCCATATTCACCTACTATGTTTCCTTCTCTCCCTTTTCCTACTGACGAATTCCAGTCACCCATGACTATTAAATTTTCGTCTCCCTTCACTACCTGAATAATTTCTTTTATGTCGTCATACATTTCATCAATTTCTTCATCATCTGCAGAGCTAGTTGGCATATAAACTTGTACTACTGTAGTAGGCATGGGCTTTGTGTCTATCTTGGCCACAATAATGCGTTCACTATGCTGTTTGTAGTAGCTAACCCGCACTCCTATTTTTTTATTCATTATTAAACCTACTCCTGCATTACCCCTATTTGATTTTGTATTTATTACCCTGTAATCACCTGACCAAAAGTCTTGTTCCTCCTGCCACCGAACTTCACTAATTCCCACTATATCTAACTTTAACCTATCCATTTCTCTTTTCAAATTTTCTAACCTACCTGCCCGATTAAGTGATCTGACATTCCACGCTCCGATCCGTAGAACGCCAGTTTTCTTTCTCCTGATAACGACACAAATAATATAATATTCATAACTATCGACTAGTAAACGACCAAACGTATAAAGTGATAATGAAAATGTAATACTGCGTTATGCATGGGTTGCTTCCAAATTATCGTCTGAAAGAGAGGTTTATGAAAATGTTAACGAGAGTTTTTTTTTTCATGGAAAACGTCAAAAGACCTTGCGTATGCGGAAACATAGCATTTATTCAATGCAGCTGGTGCCGTTTAACTTTAGGTTTTCCATGTTTTTACGAAAAATACCATCCTGCAACTTGTACTCGTAATGTCGAAAGCGACGATTAATTGTACATCTTTCGAAAGTCGTCTGTGCCGGTCAAAACTTGGAGGTAACAAGTCGTTTCGGGCTCCTTCCAGGTATATGGGATTTCTCCAAAAACGGACAAGCATACATTTTCAGTATCACTTTATGCGTTTGGTCGTTTACTAGCCGATAGCTATGAATATTACATTATTTATGATAGTAAAAATTGGTAGACTACCAAATAACATTGTAAATTTAATAAAAGTTGATCCGATTACACGTATTTTCCCTACTATATCAATTGTAACATAAATAGTAAAGAAAATGACTGTGTCGAAAATAAGAAAAAAACAACAGACGAATGGGACTCGATCCAGTGATTACGGGGCTTGAATGCTAACCACATGGCTGCCGCTTCTTCGTGGTAAAAATGGCCACGCACAGGTATATATTTGACGACCTAAATTATCTTGCGATTTTCTGAATAACGCTTGAGAAGTAGCCGCTACTGCTTACACATTTTGTTGTCCTCATGGAGTGCTACGAGTTTACGAAGTTTGCAGTAAATCCGCGTTCCAAACGTCGTGGCCTCCCCTTGTAAGATGGCGGCTAACATAAGACTGAGCAGTGGTAAAAATTGCTGTTTTGAAGAGCGCGCCGCAGCGCGTAATGTGAAGCAGTCGCACTCCGTTTCTGGCGGTGGCGCCGCTGTGACAATCGCAGCTTTAGTGTCTCCCTCTGGTAGGAAAGGGGAAAAGGTTGCCTGTTCACGTGCATTTAAGGGGCGCTATGAGCTCGCCTGGGTCAGTCGGAGTCAGTCTGGGAGTCGGTGCAGTCAGCTCGAAGAGTCAGTCGGAAGGCAGACACTCGCATGTTACTCAGTCGGCTCTAAGTCTCAGTCGCTGTTGGGTTGTGGACTGAGTCGGGTTCGTCGTTACTCCGCTGCTGGACGAGTTGGCAGGCAGGTCCGCACGGTGCAAGTACGCGCTGGGACCGTGGTCGACGCAGACGGAAGGCCGTTGGTCGATCGGTCGGCTGCTCGTCGGATGGCGACATGTGGTCTGCTGAGCGCCGACACCAGTGTCAGTTGGGAAGAGTTGGCAGCCAGCAACAGTCGGGTCCGAATGGTGTCAGTAGTCGCCGGGACCGCTGTCGGCGAAAGCGGGCTGCCGTTGGTCGTTTCCTCGGCCGGTCGTCTCAGTCGACGACGTCTTGGATCCTCAGGATTAACACCATTTTCCGAGTCGGGGGGTGGTTGGACCTTGTGGGTTCGTTGGAACTGAGCAGCGACGTAGTCTTGTAGGGAAGCAGCCTACTCACGCCTTATAAAATTCTCATCAGTCTTTCCATTGTGTGCCATCCTAGTCCGCTGTAACTAGCTCTGACGTCATAAATGTTGCGCAATACTTTTAAAATCAAGTAAATAACCTGAAACGTTTCTAGCATGTCAGGAATAAAACTAAATCAATATGTGTTGAATATCAGTTAAATAGCTTTAACCATTTTCAAAATTTGGACGTCTTTTCTGTAAAAATCATTGGCGCAACAGAAAAGAGCTAGAGACTTAAAAATTTATATTTAGATTCCTTTTTCATAATAATTTAATAGAAACAGTATTCTGGATCCCATAAATTAAAATTTTTGTTGAAATTCATGATTTTCTGGTTTTTGTCTTAGAAATTAAGGAAGCAAGATAGATTAAGTAGGCGAATAAGTAAGGCTAGGATGTTTAAATTTAAGTAGAAGGGCGATTCGCTATAATCATAAAGATGTGAGAAATTTTAATTGAATAACTATAAAACTATAGCGATAGCGTATCTCCAAAGGGCAAGTTCAGAGCTCGTCTACTGCGTGTAGTGTAATTAAATTAATTCTCTCGCCCAAAATATTTGACTTAGCCACGTCAGACTTTTATTATGATTACTTACCTGTGTGCTGATCGCGCATTTAAATTGAGAACTTCATTGGCCATCAGCAAAGGAAGCGATGATTTATTCAATAACTTAATGTGGTGCATTACTAGCCCAGTGGCTAGTCGGGAGAGCCGATTTGATCAGGCGTTCCCTTAGCCGTCCGCACCGCGGCTTTATATATAAGAATGCTGCGCGAGGAAGCAAGGCCCCAGTTCTCTCCAGACGCTGAATAGCACACCATCTGTGTCGGGAGTCGCGTCGCGTCGGTATCATTGCTATAAACAGCCTCAGATGCCGTATTAAGTTACTTGGGATACGCCTAACAATGAAATCATTTTCGAGTGAAGTGTTAATTCTGGGATGACTTTAATTATCTATCTTCAGTTTGCGTATGTCGTATTTTCACGTGCCGTCGCGGGACAAACATTCTACCATTACATAGTGTGGCGTTTGATGAACATTATCATCAAATTATGGCGAGCATTCACTTAAACATTTAATTTGGACAGTTATAGTTGCATCAGTGCATTAGACTCTGAACTGCTCTGTTAGTCAGATTGTGTGGATCCTTTTTTTTTTCATCTGTGACTTTCAGAATATAGCGAACGTTATTTCCACGATCATTTTTGATTATGAATCCCAGACAATCTCCTAATTCCTCAGAGCTTTAAGTTGTAGCTATAAGGGTATTTCTCAGATGAAGTGGGCACTAGGAATACTAATGACAGGCTTCACATTTTGCTAATCACTTTCTGGTTGCCAAAATTGTAGTTAGAGAGTCAGTGTTGAGAACGGCAAAACAACAGCATAAATAATTCGAACATTTATATAACAGTTAATTCCACCCGCCGCCCCACATATGGTGCATCGGCCGGGAATTTCATCTTTTCTACATTACAACATTAATTTCTACCAGGCGCCCCACATATGGTGCATCGGCCGGGAAACAAACTGAGTGAAAGTGAAAGTGATTTTAAATATTCGGATTCGCGAGTGAAATGGGACACGCAACTGAGTAATAGAACAGTGAAAGTGTTACGTGTGCATGTGGACGACGCAAATGGATTAACAACGCATCTGGATTGACGGAGCTGGCACTGAGTCTAGCGGCGCTGCCGGCATCGCGAGACGCCACTTTCGCCTCACTGCAGTCGTCCGCCGGAGCAACCGAAGCCACGCCTGCAGTTGCGGGCCACGCAAACACACAACAGCTGTCGGAGTGCCTTCTGCAGTTCAACGCGCTGCGTCGCATCAGTAATCCTGGTACGCCGCACCGGCAACGCCATACGTCGTGCAGAAGGAACTAAGTTAAGTGAAAATCTGTTAAAAATTTTACTAACCTGCACTAAAAGACTGTCGGAGATGGAACCGCCAGAAGAAACCGAGGTTAAACTTAAATCAGAACCTATGTCTGTTGAAGGAACTGTAAATCCAGACAACGGTTCAAGTGTAAATATGCATGAAAGTAGTAATGTTAAAGTGAAATATGAAGTATTGTCTCCTGACAGTAGTGTGGGAAGGGGCAATGATTCAATAATAGAGACCCCTGTAGTAAAACAGAAATCAGAAATTGTTAATTTATTGGATGATAGTCTCTCTGTTGAATTAAAAATGAAACAGTCATCAGAGGTGGTAGAGTTTAAAAAGGATAAGTTAGATATGACTGATCAATCAGAAGTTTCATTTAGTTTTAATGATTCTGGTATTGGAGCTAGTTTTTCGTCACCTGAGTGTGATAAAAAGCCAGCTAGTGAGCAACCCAAAGATACTGGGGCTATTGATTTAAATGTTATATTACAAGCAATAGCTGCCAGTAATGCAGAAATGTCAGCCAGTAATGCTAAAATGACAGCTGAATTAAAGTCCGAAATAACTGAGGTCAAAAGCAGTAATGCTAGAATGACAGCTGAGTTAAAATCGGCTATAATTGAGGTAAATAACAGGATTGTGGCCAGCCAGACCAATTTTAATAAACGGTTTGAGGTAATGGACAATAAATTAGAATCCAATAAAGCTGAATTAGAATCTTTCTTCAAGACTGGCTGCAGTAAGTTGAAAGAGGATCTGGATAGTTTGAATTATAAAATTGATTACAACCGTGAGGATATTAAGAAAAAGGTTGCTCAACAATTTTCTGAAATGTATAAAACAGTAACATCCGAAGTTGCTGAGGTTCGCAAAGACTTCCAAATGGAAGATGCGAAGCTGGAGCACAAGTTGACAGAAAAGATCGAGGCGGAATCTGAACTGTGCTCAGATAGAATTAAAGATGTTAATATAAAAGTAAATATATGTCAAGCAGAAGTAGACGCAATCAAAACTGACACTACTCATATTATGCGAAGAGTAGATAATGTTGAAATGAAAGTAGAAAATATCAGTACTAACATTGCTAACATTGAGAGTAAAGTAGCTTCAGTAACTTCTGGTAATGGTAGTATGCAACAAATTGTAGCTGCAAACGCCGCATTTATCGGGTGTCGGCAGTTCTTGCGGTTCGATCCAGATAAAAATATCCACCCGCTAGATTTCTGGAACGATTTTGAAGATGTGATTCCATCAACTTGGTCTGAACGGGAGAAAATCTCATTTATTAGAAACCATTTAGCAGGTGACGCCATGCGTTGGTCAGCTGATGTTATGTTGAAGTGTAAAACATTAGCGGAATTTAAAACAGTTTCATTAATGAGTATTGGTCTAGTAATAAGCAAAATGAAGTGTTGAGAGAATTTTGGAGTGGAAAACGCTTCAATGTAGGCAAGGAATCTATTAAAGAGTTTGCTAGGTCATGGATCTCACGTTTGTCACATTTGGCCGAAAAGCTAAAACCTGAAATGATAATACTAGGTCTTGAAGCCAAACTGCCATGGTATTGGCAAACTAGAATTATATCTGCCCATAGAGACAATCTGGATCGTTTCATTGAATATTTGGAACGTGTAGAACGTGTGGCTGCCAATGAGGAGCAAGCACGTAATAACAGAAATGCTAATAACACTAGTAGTAATTTTAAGAACGAGCAGAATTGCAATGTAAACATCAGAACAGTAGGTGTTCGCCATCCTAAGAGAGGTAGGAACTGGAGAAATAATTATCAGAACCAACAATGGCATCCAAATGATAATAATTTTGTTCTGAACAAAATTATGCAGGTAAACAACAGTGCAGAAAGCAATGCTGTGCCAGTTAACTATAATGGAAATAAAGGAAACAGTAGTAGGCTGAGGCAGGAAAACTAGTTCCCGTCTATGAGGACACTGGCGCTCACCAGGCGGCTACTTTTCCTAAGCCAGTAATTACAATAATTGGTAAGACAGATCAGAATATTCAAACTAAACATTTGGATGAAGGGTCGGTAGCATCTAAGGATACAACAGAAATATTAGATCACTCACAGTATTTGATAGATACCGTGTTAGAGACGCTTTCTAAGTGGGAAGAGAAAGTGAAGGCGCAGCTGTGTAACGATAGGGAAGAGCTACAAAATATTGAATTGTCAGGTGAAGAAGCAGAAGAAATTCATGCTTATATTTACGATGAGGATGATGTGCTATTATCTAAAGTGCCTGTGCAGGATGTTGATACTGTACTAATAGATTTAGGACAGGAGGTAAGTGAGAATGTAGAGGGTAGCCTGTTGGGGGTCGATGAAACCAGTAGCTGTGACCAGTTGTCACTTGAGAAGGAAACCGACGATAACAGTGAAAGTGGTTTAGCTGTAACTAGTGTCATGTCCGGTCTGGAGGCGCAGAATCGCTCAGACTACAGTAATTTGGGTTATGTTCAGCAAACTAAATGTAATGAAGTCGTGCGGTGTTTCGATTTGAAATTAATAGACCGACTGGAAAAGGCAGCTGAAAATGTAATTCAGGAAACCCCTACACACTTTGACCTAAATGTAATGAAGACAGATGTCTATCACTTTAGTTGGAGACACATCCAAAAGGAACTATTGGATGAGTTTGAGGAACCACCTGTACAAACTAGAATAAGCCACCCTATAATAACAGTGAATATGTTGGGTATCAATGTACGTTGTCTCTTAGACAGTGGAAGTGAGGTGAGTGCGATATCTCAGTCCTTCTTTGATGCGTTACCTGGTAAAGACAAGCTTACAGTAATGAGGGTATCAGGACTAAGAATAATTGGTGCTACTGGCAAGGTGTCAAAAACGGTAAAGCAAGAAGCTTTGCTGCCCTTTAACATTAATGGTAATTTAATTGATCATCCATGTTTAATTGTAAACAATCTCAGTATTGAGGTTTTAATTGGCATAGATTTCTTGTCAAAATATCAGAGTGTTGTTGACTTCGAAAGAAGCCAGTTAAAAATGGTCTTGCCGATAACCGGAGTAATTACAGTACCTTTTAGTGATAAACATGTAGTAACTAATGATGAAACTTGGGAGCTGCCTATACGAGTTCTGAAAAATAGGAGGTATTGGGACGAAGGTCTTAATCTTAATAAAAGTAAGCTAAACACAGAAGAAGAAGAAGCAATTATTTTGGAAAAAATAGAAGCTAAATTGCAGGAAATCGATAAAATTTCAGCTAATCAGAAGGAAGAACTGAGACAGGTTTTAAAAAGGCATCATAAGGTATTTTCAAATCGACCTGGCGTGGTCAAAGGTTATGAATGTCAATTAAAGGTGAAACCTGGCCAAGTGTTTTTAAGGAAGCCATACCAAATACATGTAGCTAGGAAGGAGGCGGTTCGGAAGGAGATACAGAGAATGCTAGAGTGGGGTGTGATTGAAAAAGCGATCAGTGAGTGCAATAATCCTCTTGTTGTTGTACCAAAAAGAGACGGGAGTGTCAGATTGGTCTTGGACGCTCGTTGGTTGAATGAAATAGTGGTTAGGGAAAGTGATAGACCGCAGAACATGGACGCGTTATTGCAAAATTTCCGGGGAGTAAAATTCTTAACCTCTATGGACATCACGTGAGGATATTGTAATTTGCCACTGGTGGAAAGTTCAAGGAAGTACACAGCTTTCTTGTACGAAGGAGTTTGTTACCAATACCGTGTGGCACCTTTCGGACTTAACATCTCTGTGTGTGCCTTCGTACGTGTGATGTGCCATGTTTTAGGACCAGCCTTAATTAATAAAATAACAGTTTACGTAGATGATCTGATAATAGCAACTCCTACCTAGGAAGAACACATAGTTTTATTAGAGGAAGTGTTAGAGGCTATTGAGAGAGGTGGCATGAAACTAAAGATTGAAAAGACAGAGTGCGTTAAAGAGGAAATAGGTTTCTTGGGATATATGATAAGTGGAAAAGGTATTCTGCCTGACCCAGGCAAGCTAGCAGTCATTGAAAAATTTGAGGCCCCCAGAAACAAGAAGCAGTTGAGATCGATGTTCGGTCTTTTCGGCTTCTATAGGCGTTTTGTTAGTGATCAGGCTTTTAATGCGCCCTGTCTTCACCTCCTGCTGAAAAAGAATACCCCTTGGGTTTGGACAGCAGAATGTCAACAGGCGTTCGAGGTACTTAAACAATCTTTAATTAATAGTCCTATTTTACATCATCCTGATTTTGAAAAACCATTCTGTATGTCTGTTGATGATAGTGGCTATGGTATAGCTGTGGAGGTATTCCAAGTAGAAATAGAGAACGAACAAGAAATGCACAAGACTATAGCTTTCGCAAGTCGATCTTTACAGGCAGCAGAGAAAAAATATGGCATCTCAGAACTGGAAGCATTGGCAATTGCATTTGGGGTACAGAAGTTTGAGCAGTATCTATTAGGTCACAAGATAATTGTGTACAGTGACCATAAGGCGTTGACCTTTTTAAAGACCTGTAAGCTGAGGAATGCTCGTTTGGTAAGATGGTCATTGTATCTCCTGCAGTTTGACCTTGAGGTTAGATATATTCAAGGGAAAGACAATCTGGTAGCTGATGGGTTATCTAGAAGTGCGGAGCTCTGTGACGACGCGGGAATTACAGCAACCGACCTAAGTGAAGTACGAATGTTTGCATTACACGAAGTAAAGGAAGAAAGTGCATTAAAGAGAGTGATTAAGAACTTGAGACGTGAGCAGAATGCAGATGACCAACTGAAATTAGTGAAGAGCTATTTAGGAAATGCGAACTATGCTAAGGTTTCGCAATACTATTGTCTGCATAAAAGTATTCTGTTTAGAAGGAAAAATGTAGGAGTTTCAGAGTGGAAGCTGTGCTTTCCTTCACAACATGTAGACTTACTAATCGACTATGTACACCTGAGGTATGGGCACTACGGTGCAAAGAAGTGCATTGCAAAATTAAAAGAGAAGGTTGTGTTTGACAACATGTACCGCCGTGTTGCCAAGCGTCTAGCATCTTGTGTAGTGTGCCAGAAAGTCCGTGCTGCTAACACCAGAATACAAGTGGATATGCATTAAGTAGAGCCAACTGAAACGCTAGAATTCCTGGCTTGTGATTTGTTTGGCCCTCTTCCTGCTTCGAGAGGTGGTTGTACCCATGTTTTTGTTGTTGTGGATGGATTCAGTAAATATGTTAAGCTATACCCAATTAAAAGAGCAAATGCAAAATCGTTGGTAGAAAAGTTGGAAAAAGATTTCTTCGTGAACGTTGGCGTTCCGAAGAATTTGCTGTCAGACAATGGGCCTCAATTTACTTCTGATAGATTTAAGGAATGTCTAGATAAGGCCGGAGTGAAACATCTGAAAATATCTGCGTATTTTCCCCAAGGAAATATGAGTGAACGTATTATGAGGGAATTGAATAGGCTTTGCAGGACTTCTTGTGCTCGGAAACACTCAAGTTGGGCAGAGCACATGAAGTATTTTGAGAATTTAATTAACAACTTAAGGCGTGATGCAACTGGTTTTGCGCCTTGCGAATTGATGTTTGGCCAAGAACCGCACAATGTGATTGCAGATATGTTAGAATTCCCTATTCTAACGGAAATATCCACAGACGAGAAGTAGTTAAAGGCTATGGCAAATATAAGAAAAAGAGCATTGGAAAGGAAGAAGCGTCATGACGCAAAAGCTGTACCCAACAGTTTTGAAATAGGTCAGTTAGTTCTTGTCAAAACCAAGGAAAAATCAAAGAAAATAAATGCAGAAACAAAGAAATTCATGAAACTTCCTGGCAGATTAAAACTGTGTGCCCGACCGAGACTCGAACTCGGGACCTTTGCCTTTCGCGGGCAAGTGCTCTACCAAGGCAAAGGTCCCGAGTTCGAGTCTCGGTCGGGCACACAGTTTTAATCTGCCAGGAAGTTTCATATCAGCGCACACTCCGCTGCAGAGTGAAAATCTCATTCTGGAAACATCCCCCAGGCTGTGGCTAAGCCATGTCTCCACAATATCCTTTCTTTCAGGAGTGCTAGTTCTGCAAGGTTCGCAGGAGAGCTTCTGTAAAGTTTGGAAGGTAGGAGACGAGGTACTGGCAGAAGTAAAGCTGTGAGTACCGGTCGTGAGTCGTGCTTCGGTAGCTCAGTTGGTAGAGCACTTGCCCGCGAAAGGCAAAGGTCCCGAGTTCGAGTCTCGGTCGGGCACACAGTTTTAATCTGCCAGGAAGTTTCATATCAGCGCACACTCCGCTGCAGAGTGAAAAATCTCATTCTGGAAACATCCCCCAGGCTGTGGCTAAGCCATGTCTCCACAATATCCTTTCTTTCAGGAGTGCTAGTTCTGCGAGGTTCGCAGGAGAGCTTCTGTAAAGTTTGGAAGGTAGGAGACGAGGTACTGGCAGAAGTAAAGCTGTGAGTACCGGTCGTGAGTCGTGCTTCGGTAGCTCAGTTGGTAGAGCACTTGCCCGCGAAAGGCAAAGGTCCCGAGTTCGAGTCTCGGTCGGGCACACAGTTTTAATCTGCCAGGAAGTTTCATATCAGCGCACACTCCGCTGCAGAGTGAAAATCTCATTCTGGAAACATCCCCCAGGCTGTGGCTAAGCCATGTCTCCACAATATCCTTTCTTTCAGGAGTGCTAGTTCTGCGAGGTTCGCAGGAGAGCTTCTGTAAAGTTTGGAAGGTAGGAGACGAGGTACTGGCAGAAGTAAAGCTGTGAGTACCGGTCGTGAGTCGTGCTTCGGTAGCTCAGTTGGTAGAGCACTTGCCCGCGTAAGGCAAAGGTCCCGAGTTCGAGTCTCGGTCGGGCACACAGTTTTAATCTGCCAGGAAGTTTCATATCAGCGCACACTCCGCTGCAGAGTGAAAATCTCATTCTGGAAAGAAATTCATGTTCGTATACCAAGGACCTTTCAGGATCATAGGAAAACCACATGCCAATGCATATAGGCTAGAGTACCCTAAGAGTAAAAAGATATTAGGTCTCAGGAACGTGACCGACCTAAGGAAGTTCATAGGTAGTGAATGAATTCTGTAGGGAGGAGGTTGTTCTGTAACCTCTACACAGTGTGGCAGCTGTGCAGCCCCAGCTGTGTGAGAGCTTCTTTCCATTTCAGGTCTCACTCATTCTTCATCTTTCCTATCCACCTAAAATTTCGACCTCTTCCTTCCAACATATTAAATTTTCCGGTATGACTATCAAGCCATGTATTCTGTAACCATTCTATCCACCGATTAGTGAAGAAAAATACCTAAGGTGACAAACCTAACAGTGACATAAACCACAGAGAAGTATGATGTAATTAAGATACAAATGTATTTGAGTAACAAATATGTATAGAACCCTGGTAATATTGTAAGTACAAAGTGTTGTTTTATTGGAAATGGTCCCACAATAATATTTAAAAAGAAATATAAATTCGTGTACAAGCAGGATCTGAAGTGGCAGTGAAACCTATTGTATACTGTAGAGCTAATTAATTAATAGTAAAAGAGATTGCTTAGTGTTATGAAAAATATGCAGATAAGTTGTAAGAATAAACTCACCTTGTGTAGCAAGGAATGGCAGTGTAATAGAATTGAACAGTGTTTGTGGTTGAGACGTGAAGGACACGTCCCTGAAATATTTATAAGGTTGGAGCTGGCCGTTATTTTGGTGTAGTGTGTGACAGGACACACCTACACGTATTGAGGTTATGAGTTGGAGGCGTGAATGCGACCATAGGTACCCTTATGTTAGATGAGACAGAGCAGCTCATGATGTCCTATAGGTTTAAGGAATTTAGCATTACGCTCGTCCATAATTACTTGATGCACTTTAGTGGTAGGTCGAGAGAGACTACCTGTGGTTTCAGCGTCCGATCGACTGGAAATGGATTGCCACGTGAGCAAACTGATCAACTGCAATACACTATAGATATGAAATAAATGTGCTATCCTATGCTTTAAATTTTAATGGAGTGAGTATTACTTAAGTTCATACACTAGCAACATAATTGAGTAACATAATGGCAGACGTGAAAAATTATTTATAGCTCAGCATAAACACACTTCGATGAAGTAAGTACATAATTGCAGATGTGGAACTGACACAGCAGCAGAGGACCAATAAGTGGATTTAGTAGTCAACTAATCGTAGTGTGTTTTGAACACTCAGAACTGTACTATTACCACAAGTTACTCACATGTACAAAGAAGCTGAGAATACAACTACTAATCAAATATACTCATACTATCTCTAAGAATAAGGTAATCGAAGATGAGTCAGCTAAGTAAATAAAATACATATTTGTCAGGAATGTACCGAGCATTGGTTCAGTGTTCCGGCCCAGAAATAATAAACTGAAATTAAATAGGATTCATGATTGTATGCCTTGAGCATAAATTTTCTCTAGTACGTGACTAACGGCGTTTTGAGCCATTTGTTTACCGATTTTATGACAATTAAGTAACCACGAGGGTATAATTGAAAAAGTTCTGTTAACTTTGTTCCAGCAACATATTGAAAGATAAAATGTATATATCCCCATTTCATTGTGACCCACTCTTTTTGTTTGTTCTACAGGACAAACCAGATACTGGCAGCCTGGTAGCTGCGTGAAAGCGTGGAGTGACTTGGACACAACTCACAGTGACCCCTCCCCTTTCCCCATGTAATTTAGAGTGAACGTGAAGGACGCACACCATAGCAACCTCCCCTCCTCTACCCTTGTGAATGGAAGTGTAGAACGCCAGCCAAAGCGGCTACAACCACGTGTGTAAAAATGAAATTGTCATGATTATAAAATTTTCTTTCAGGTTTAGAAAAGACTGCTAAGATATAATCATCTGTTTATGTATCTTGAATAACTGTGTTATTTTCTTTGAATTTGTGTATGTAAAAATGTATTTAATGGATTTAAGATTTTCAAAATTTTACATATTTTTGTGTGTCTGTTTGTCTAAGGCAATATGTATGCCAAAGTGTTTCATTGATTTTGCTTAAATTTTGAGTGATAATGTTGCTTAAGAGGCAGTGAACATGCCAGCCATCTAAATAATTGAAGTAGGTAACCAGTTTTCTTTTAATATTTCTATATGTTTACATTTCAATTTTAATTTTTCATAGGGAGTTAAGCTGTACTCTTGCTTCCCTTTTTGTAATTAAATTTTTTTCATTCATTAACATTCAAAAAACAAAATTTAAGTACAAGGTGATGTAGGGAAGCAGCCTACTCACGCCTTATAAAATTCTCATCAGTCTTTCCATTGTGTGCCAGCCTAGTCCGCTGTAACTAGCTCTGACGTCATAAATGTTGCGCAATACTTTTAAAATCAAGTAAATAACCTGAAACGTTTCTAGCATGTCAGGAATAAAACTAAATCAATATGTGTTGAATATCAGTTAAATAGCTTTAACCATTTTCAAAATTTGGACGTCTTTTCTGTAAAAATCATTGGCGCAACAGAAAAGAGCTAGAGACTCAAAAATTTATATTTAGATTCCTTTTTCATAATAATTTAATAGAAACAGTATTCTGGATCCCATAAATTAAAATTTTTGTTGAAATTCATGATTTTCTGGTTTTTGTCTTAGAAATTAAGGAAGCAAGATAGATTAAGTAGGCGAATAAGTAAGGCTAGGATGTTTAAATTTAAGTAGAAGGGCGATTCGCTATAATCATAAAGATGTGAGAAATTTTAATTGAATAACTATAAAACTATAGCGATAGCGTATCTCCAAAGGGCAAGTTCAGAGCTCGTCTACTGCTTGTAGTATAATTAAATTAATTCTCTCGCCCAAAGTAATTGACTTAGCCACGTCAGATTTTTATTATGATTACTTACCTGTGTGCTGAATGCACATTTAAATTGAGAACTTCATTGGCCATCAGCACAGGAAGCGATGATTTATTCAATAACTTAATGTGGTGCATTACTAGCCCAGTGGCTAGTCGGGAGAACGGAATTGATCAGGCGTTCCCTTAGCCGTCCGCACCGTGGCTTTATATATAAGAACGCTGCGTGAGGAAGCAAGGCCCCAGTTCTCTCCAGACGCTGAATAGCACACCATCTGTGTCGGGAGTCGCGTCGCGTCGGTATCATTGCTATAAACAGCCTCGGATGCCGTGTTAAGTTACTCGGGATACGCATAACCATGAAATCATTTTCGAGTGAAGTGTTAATTCTGGGATGACTTTAATTATCTATCTTCAGTTTGCGTATGTCGTATTTTCACGTGCCGTCGCGGGACAAACATTCTACCATTATTTAGCGTGGCGTTTGATGAACATTATCATCAAATTATGGCGAGCATTCACTTAAACATTTAATTTGGACAGTTATAGTTGCATCAGCGCATTAGACTCTGAACTGCTCTGTTAGTCAGATTGTGTGGATCCTTTTTTTTCATCTGTGACTTTCAGAATATAGCGAACGTTATTTCCACGATCGTTTTTGATTATGAATCCCAGACAATCTCCTAATTCCTCAGAGCTTTAAGCTGTAGCTATAAGGGTATTTCTCGGATGAAGTGGGCACTAGGAATACAGGCTTCACGTTTTGCTAATGACTTTCTGGTTGCCAAAATTGTAGTTAGAGAGCCAGTGTTGAGAACGGCAAAACAACAGCATAAATAATAGGAACATTTATATAACAATTAATTCCACCCGCCGCCCCACATATGGTTAAAACGGCAGGGAAATGCATAATTTCTACATTTTACAAAACATTTTAAATAACAACAAAAATTCCACCAGCCGCCCCACATATGGTGCATCAGCCGGGAAGTGTTTCTACATTCTACAAAATTTTATAATAACATAATTACCACCAGCCGCCCCACAGTCTCCATAGCGCGAAACCAGGCCGGGGCTTTTGGCGGCGGGCACGCGCTGTTGCATTTGGAGGCGCTAGATGCGAGAGCGACTTTTCGCTTTCCTCCGAAGCAGGATCCTCAAGTTGAGTAAGTATTAACTTCTTTTAAATCTCGACAGTTACGATTTGTTCGTTATTTATGGATTGTTGTTTCCTCAGCCGTTGATGCGTGTGATAACAAGTGGTGTCTGTTGTTGTCTAGAAACCGCAGCCTTCTTCCGTAGTGATTCGACATTTGTGACTTGTGTTTTCTGTATTCTTTTAAGCTTGTCTTGAGTGGTGTCTGATACCTTGATCTAGGTGAGGCCGAGTTAGATGGTGTAGGTACCTTGGTTTACTCGACATCGGCCCATATTCTCTGTTGTTTGTGCAGTTGGATCTGACGGTTGGAAATCGGTCAGATTGTCGGTCGGAGTGATAGTATGTCTGTGGTTCGGAGCTGCCTCTGTCATGTCTGTCGGATTCGGTGTGTTAACGAATTTAATGCTTGGAGTGTAATGACTTAATTCCTGAATTACGTTTTTATCTTGCCTATGATCTTGAGAGGCGGTATATGTGTACTGTAGAGTATAACTCGTTTGGCCAACCTTGTATAATTTTATATAAGATTGCATTTCATGGGCTTGTATTTAAATGGTCATTTTAGTATATAAAGTTGCCACCCTTCCACCGCAAGACTTTTCTTAGAAGTTAAAATCAAGTTGCACCTTCGGTGGCAAGTTAATCTTTAAATTTTAGTGTTTTTTACCATTTCTATCTCTCCTACGGGGTGCATAGTTGGTGTGCTTGTGTGAATTGTTAAAACTTTTAGTTCAAAGTAATCTGGTGTGTTGCAGATTTGTACCAGTGTAGTCTTTCAGAGGTCGTTGTGAGCGGTCGTGACTATGGCTGTGTCAAAAGGTTCTCAGCCCGAAAGCTCATACAGTCAAAAATTTGATTCTTTCTGCCTCTGAATAAATTGTAACTTGATATTTAGAGGGTGCTTTCTGATTATAAGCCGGCCAGGGTGGCCGAGAGGTTCTAGGCGCTACAGTCTGGAACCGCGCGACCGCTACGGTCGCAGGTTCGAATCCTGCCTCGGGCATGGATGTGTGTGATGTCCTTAGGTTAGTTAGGTTCAATTAGTTCTAAGTTCTAGGCGACTGATGACCTCAGAAGTTAAGTCGCGTAGTGCTCAGAGCCATTTACAGACCTCTGTGACACGAGACATCAATCACATCCGATCAGTACAACAGTTCGAACAAGAAGAAGGATTATTCTAGAAGAATCATAGATAACAAAAGATGGAGATTTTCATTATATTTTTCCATAAGTATTGTCTGAGATACAGGTTTTTGCAGAATATTAAATTATGTCACTGACAATAATTATTTAGTATTTTAGTAACGATGAAGTCCTTTTTATTATTACATCGCGAGATTGTTCATTCAGATTCCACCCACATTTATGTCGTAAATATTTTTCTGTATAAAATATATACGTGGATATTTCAGCGCCATAAGTGCTCCACCGAAAACCCTTGCGCAGGTAGTGACAGCACTGGAGTCAGCGTGCCTCTACATCCTTCCATAATCTTACTGACTCTGACAGTGCACGTCTGCGCTGCAAAGCATGGTGACTGAGGCTTGTGACAGGTGGTCACATTAATGTGACTGGACCGTGCAATTATGGCTATGGTATGTGTCGGAGACGACTGTATAAGCACACTAGTAGTTATAAGGGCACAGTAAAAATTCAGTAAAATAATAATATAGTTGTGGGCTGATGTTGTATGTTCAAATGTGTGTGAAATCTTATGGGACTTAACTGCTAAGGTCATCAGTCCCTAACCTTACACACTACTTAACCTAAATTATCCTAAGGACAAACACACACACACATGCCCGAGGGAGGACTCGAACCTTCGCTGATGTTGTAATACGTTGATTAAAATTTTACCCTGATCCTAGGTTACTTTCAATGAAGAATACGTGAGATTAATTATGTGAGTACATGACAGGTAAGTCTAACATATGGAGACGGACCCAGGACAGTAGTGTGACGAGAGGGGTAGGCACGGGTTCCTCCAGAACGAACACAACACGAGAAGATCGTGGTATTGCTTGAATGGTTCTGACAATTGTTGTTGTTGTTGTGGTCTTCAGTCCTGAGACTGGTTTGGTGCAGCTCTCCATGCTACTCTATCCCGTGCAAGCTTCTTCATCTCCCAGTACCTACTGCAACCTACATCCTTCTGAATCTGTTTAGTGTATTCATCTCTTGGTCTCCCCCTACGATTTTTACCCTCCACGCTGCCCTCCAATACTAAATTGGTGATCCCTTGATGTCTCAGAACATGTCCTACCAACCGATCCCTTCTTCTGGTCAAGTTGTGCCACAAACTCCTCTTCTCCCCAATCCTATTCAGTATCTCCTCATTAGTTATGTGATCTACCCATCTAATCTTCAGCATTCTTCTGTAGCACCACATTTCGAAAGCTTCAATTCTCTTCTTGTCCAAACTATGTACCGTCCATGTTTCACTTCCATACATGGCTACACTCCATACAAATACTTTCAGAAATGACTTCCTGACACTTAAATCTATACTCGTTGTTAACAAATTTCTCTTCTTCAGAATCGCTTTCCTTGCCATTGCCAGTCTACATTTCATATCCTCTCTACTTCGACCATCATCAGTTATTTTGCTCCCCAAATAGCAAAACTCCTTTACTACTTTAAGTGTCTCATTTCCTAATCTAATACCCTCAGCATCACCCGACTTAATTCGACTACATTCCATTATCCTCGTTTTGCTTTTGTTGATGTTCACCTTATATCCTCCTTTCAAGACACCATCCATTCCGTTCAACTGCTCTTGCAAGTCCTTTGCTGTCTCTGACAGAATTACAATGTCATCGGCGAACCTCAAAGTTTTTTTCTTCTTCTCCATGGATTTTAATACCTACTCCGAATTTTTCTTTTGTTTCCTTTACTGCTTGCTCAATATACAGATTGAATAACATCGGGGAGAGGCTACAACCCTGTCTTACTCCCTTCCCAACCACTGCTTCCCTTTCATGCCCCTCGACTCTTATAACTGCCATCTGGTTTCTGTACAAATTGTAAATAGCCTTTCGCTTCCTGTATTTTACCCCCGCCACCTTTAGAATTTGAAAGAGAGTATTCCAGTCAACATTGTCAAAAGCTTTCTCTAAGTCTACAAATGCTAGAAACATAGGTTTGCCTTTCCTTAATCTTTCTTCTAAGATAAGTCGTAAGGTCAGTATTGCCTCACGTGTTCCAGTATTTCTACGGAATCCAAACTGATCTTCCCCGAGGTCGGCTTCTACTAGTTTTTCCATTTGTCTGTAAAGAATTCGTGTTAGTAGTTTACAGCTGTGGCTTATTAAACTGATTGTTCGGTAATTCTCACATCTGTCTACACCTGCTTTCTTTGGGATTGTATTGTATAATTGGAGATGTATAATTAAAAGTAAAGTCCGTACGAACAGGTTTTGGAAGGCCGTACGGCACCAATCGAACGGCGTGTCGTCCTCATCGACAGACGCCAATGGATGCGGATGTGGAGAGGCATGTGGTCAGCACACCGCTCTCTTGGCCGTCTCAGTTTTCGTGATCGGAGCCGCTATTTCTCAGTTAAATAGCTCCCCTGTTGGTCTCACAAGGGCTGAGTGCACCCCGCTTGCCAACAGCGCTCGGCAGGTCTGTATGGTCACCCATAAAAGTGTTAGCCGAGCCCGACAGCGCTTAACTTCAGTGATCTGACAGGAACCGATGTGTCCACTGCGGCAAAGCCTTTGGCAGATCTATGGCAGCAGCTGAAATGTGGACAGAGGTTACAGACGTTACTACAAGCTGATATTTCGAGTTTCCGAGCGTAATTAACCGCTGACACCACAGACTGGCAAGGTATAAAGCTGAAACATCAGCAATCTGACTGAGGCTAATTACGTGATCCTCCAGCCCATTTCGCACGAGTGGAAGTACACTGAGGTGGCAACTGAGATGGCAACCGTCGTGGGACACATCTTAACATCGAGCCGCTCCTACTTTCGTCCAGAGTAGTGCAGCAGCTCGATTTGGCCTGGACTCAACAAATCGCTAGAAGTCCGCTGCAGATATAATGACCCATGCTGCCTCTATAGCCGTCCATACTTGCGAAAGTGTTGCCAGTGAAGGACTTTGCGCACGAACTGACCTCTCGATTATGTCCCATAAATGTTCTATGTCCCCAGAATGAGATTTTCACTCTGCAGCGGAGTGTGCGCCGATATGAAACTTCCTGGCAGATTAAAACTGTGTGCTGGACCGAGACTCGAACTCGGGACCTTTGCCTTTCGCGGGCAAGTGCTCTACCAACTGAGCTACCGAAGCACGACTCACGCCCGGTCTCACAGCTTTACTTATGCCAGTACCTCGTCTCCTACCTTCCAAACTTTACAGAAGCTCTCAGGAGAGCTTGTGTAAACGTGCCACAGCAATGCCTCTGCGACATGCATGGCGTCGTCGCTGGCGGCGCAGCGTACCTGTGTATCGCCGTTTGAAGGCGATTGAGATTGACTTGGCTGGGCAGTTTAATAAACAGCAATTGATTGGAGGTCCAAGTGTTTTTCGTGGACTGCATCTGAACTTCACTTGTGATGTTCAGTCTGTGTTTGGAGGTAGTACATAGCTCACATTGGCTGTTGTATGGGGCAATCAAGCAGATTATGGTGGCCTTGAAGCATTTCCAGATGCTAACATTTTGGCTTGGAAGACGTGGAGTATTGCTGAGACTACAGGACTGTTGGTTAAACAGCCTTATGGTACCCTTGTTCCAAGCATGCCATTTGTGTTGACTACGAGAAGGAAGAAGAAATTAAATGCTGATGAGTACCTGTTTATATGGGCCAAAGTCGGTGATGGCAACTGTAAAATAAAGATCAACGGTGACTGTATGATTTACCTATTGGAAGTTAGGAGACGAGGTAGTGGCAGAAGTAAAGCTGTGAGTACCGGGCGTGAGTCGTGCTTCGGTAGCTCAGTTGGTAGAGCACTTGCCCGCGAAAGGCAAAGGTCCCGAGTTCGAGTCTCGGTCGGGCACACAGTTTTAATCTGCCAGGAAGTTTCAATGTTCTATGTGCTTAATGTCTGTCTACCTCGATGGCCAGATCATTCGTTCGAATTGTCAAACCAATCGCGAACACTTGTAGTCTGGTGACATGGCACTTTGTCATCCATAAAATTTCCATCTTCGAATGGCTGTAGATGGTGTTCAAGCAGCCGAACATAACCACTTCCAATCACTGATCGGTTCAGTTTGACCAGACAAACCAGCCCACTCCATGTAAACACAGACCACATCATTGTGGAGCCACCACCAGCTTGCAGAGTGCCTCGTTGACAACTTGGGTCCATGGCTTCGTGGCATCTGCACCACACTCGAAACGTACCAACAGCTCTTACCAACTGAAATCGGGACTCGTGTGACCAGACCACGGTTTGCCAGTCGTGTAGAGTGCAGCTGGTATGGTCACGAGTTTAGGAGAGGCGCTGCAGGCGATGTCGTGCTGTCATAACTGTTTAACGCCCGATTTCGCAAGACTGTCCTAGCATATACGTTCGTCGTACGTCCCACTCTGATTTCTACGCTTATTTCGCGCAGTGTTGCTTGTCTATTAGCACTGACACCTCTACGAAGTGCCGCGCGGGGTAGCCGCGCGGTCTTGGGCGCCTTGTCACGGTTCGCGTGCCTCCCCTCGTCGGAGGTTGGAGTCCTCCCTCGGGCATGTGTGTGGGTGTTGTCCTTAGGGTAAGTTAGTCTAAGTTAGATTAAGGAGTGTGTAAGCCTAGGGACCGATCACCTCAGCAGTTTGGTCCCGTAGGAACTTACGACAAATTTCCTAATTTCTATTCAAACGCCGCTGTTCTCGGTAGTTAAGTGGAGGATGTCGGCCACTACGTTATCAAACTTCCTGGCAGATTAAAATCGTGTGCCGGACCGAGCCTCGAACTCGGGACCTTTGCCTTTCGCGGGCAAGTGCTCTACCAACTGAGCTACCCAAGCACGACTCACGGCCCGTCCTCGCAGCTTTACTTCTGCCAATACCTCGCCTCCTACCTTCCAGACCTTACAGAAGCTCTCCTGCCAACCTTGCAGAATTAGCACTCGTGAGAGAAAGGGTATCGCGGGGACATGGCTTAGCCACAGCCTAGAGGAGCTTCTGTAAAGTTTGGAAGGTAGGAGGCGAGGTACTGCCAGAAGTAAAGCTGTGAGAACGGGGCGTGAGTCGTGCTTGGGTAGCTCAGTTGGTAGAGCACTTGCCCGCGAAAGGCAAAGGTCCCGATTTCGAGTCTCGGTCCGGCACACAGTTTTAATCTGCAAGGAAGTTTCATATCAGCGCACACTCCGCTGCAGAGTGAAAATCTCATTCTGGCACTACATTATCCATTCTGAGATGTAACGCGTGAAATTCGGTATTCTCGGCACACTCTTGATACTATGGTTCCCGGAACACTGAATCCCTTAACTATTTGCGAAGTGGAATGTCCCATGCGTCTAGATCCAACTGCCATTCTGCGTTCAAAGTCTGTTTACTCCCGCCGTGCGGCCATAATTATGCCGGAAACATTTTCACATGTATCTCCCGAGTACAAATAACAGCCCCGTCAGTACAGTCCTGATTTGTACGTCATGTAGCTACACTACCGCCATCTCTATATGTGCATACAGTCCTGTTTTGTACGTCGTGTAGGTACACTACCGCCATCTCTATATGAGCATGCAGTCCTGTTTTGTACGTCGTGTAGCTACACTACCGCCATCTCTATATGTGCATACAGTCCTGTTTTGTACGTCGTGTAGCTACACTACCGCCATCTCTATATGTGTATACAGTCCTGTTTTGTACGTCGTGTAGCTGCACTACCGCCATCTCTATATGTGCATACAGTCCTGTTTTGTACGTCGTGTAGCTACACTACCGCCATCTCTATATGTGCATATCGGTGTCCCATAACTTTTGTCACCCTAGTGTAAGAGTTGATGGGTTAGGACTCAACTGAAGGAAAAGTGAGCAATGCATTAGAATCGCGTTAGTGTATCAGTCTCTTTAGTTCGTCACAGCGCCTCAAGTTAATCACAAAGCGCATGAGTATGTTAAATTCAGTGCCAGACCTCATGGACACCCTGTAAGTTGCAGGTTAACTTTACCGTTTACCTAGGTTTCAACGTTAGTAATAACGTCTTCTTTCACGGAGTGTTGCTTGTCTAATAGCACTGACACCGCTACGCCAATGCGCGGGGATGCAACGTGTAGGATGACCATATCTAATATAATTTACTAGCACATTATAATATTAACTTTTTACAGGTTCTGAAGAAGACGTTATTACTAACGTTGAAACCTACGTAAACGATGAAGTTAACCTCCAACTGTAGGCTGTATATTCTTATATAAACAATATCAGTTGCTGTCACTGCATAAAAATGTTGAAAATTAAGGAACCCCGTAAGTCATAAAAAGTGATGGCGAGTGCCCCTGGCATTATTTGGGTTGGATCTAAAGCACCGAGGGAATAACAACTGAAATACCTTAAAGTAAAGAACAAACGTCTTCCAAACGGAATTCTGTGCATTTGTTCTGTTGAATTCTGTTAAGAGAAAACCAATTTCGCTGCTGTGCGACGAAATTCAGTTAGAAAGCAGAATTTTTTTCTCGATCTAGTAGCCCTCAAACAACTTTCGCGGCTAACGAAATCCACGCGGTGTTGGCGTAACGCAACGCTTTCGTCCCGTTAGCTGCCGGCGGACAACTAAATCTGGGCGACAGATTGCCAATTCAACTTTTCGCCGGCCGTGGCGGCTGGCGCGTCCC
Source organism: Schistocerca nitens (assembly GCF_023898315.1). Taxonomy (NCBI): domain Eukaryota; kingdom Metazoa; phylum Arthropoda; class Insecta; order Orthoptera; family Acrididae; genus Schistocerca; species Schistocerca nitens. The sequence continues at coordinate 20,278,570 of NC_064620.1, read as the reverse complement.
CCTGCGGCCGCGGGCCCGCAGATGGTCCTGCCCGCCGCCTCAGCTCCTCCTCCCCCCCCCCCCCCCCCTGGGCCGGCTTGACCGCCCCGGCGTGCCGCACCCTCGGGCAGGGGCTGGCTGCTGCGTGTTGTGCGTACACGCGCCGCCACGCCCCGCATCTGCAGTCTGGGCCAGCCCGCAAGACGTGCCGGCCTTGTGAATGTGCGCTAAAAGGCCGCCGGCTCAGCGCTCGCCATAGATTTTAACCGCTCCACTCTCCCGCCTGCTCCACGTCCGCAAACGCAACCCGGGAGGGCCGAACTCGTAGCAGGGTCCGCACTAAGTTCCTCGATCTTCAGCCAGTGTGCTAGTACTGATGAACAGACGGTGTCACTTGTCTTTCCTTTTCACACATTTCCAAATAACTACCCTCCTCTTATTCCTCCCGTGACCTGGTCCTCTACGAGGGGTCGTCATCGCAAGGTTTTAATTATCATCTCGAAAAAAACTTCGTGGTGGAGCTAGTTCTTTTCGAAATATTCACCTTTCAATGTGACACAATTTTTGCAAATGATGGATGACTTGGAGGAGACCTTGGCTGTAGAAGTATGCATTTGAGCAGTGAAGGCTCGTGCGTCTTGCCGGCGAAAAGCAAAGGCCCCAACTTTGAGTCTCGGACCGGCAGACAGTGTTAATCTTGTAACGTCCCCTTAGAAAAAGTATAAAAATGACTGTGCGGGTAAACTACGTTATTTGATTTTCAAACAGCTGAGCAAAACTGAACGTACTCAGACATTTTTCTCTTTACTTATTCTGATCAACACCAAACTGACACACAATATTTTTAACGCAACGCAATGTGACTTTCAATAATCCCTACAAAAGAATGGCCCAGACTAACAATAACCTATACCTTTCATGAATCACTCACCTCATAAAAATCTTCGTTACTCGAACTACTGCAATACAGCGAGCGCCGATACTGCCAGCTAAATAAAAGATTCAAACTACTGAAGGCACTAACAACTGATAGGCATACTTTGCAAACGAAAGTTTTTGATAGAGAACAAACAATGTATTTACCTTAATAGTGTTCGAAAGTTATAATATATATATATATATATATATATATATATATATATATATATATCAGTTCATGACATACAGTCTTACAAATTTACTGTCTCTGATGGACACACGTCCAGATCATCCTCTCTCAAAACTCCTCCACCTCTCTCCCCACATCCACCACTGTTGGCGGCTCACCTCCAACTGCGCAAAGCTACGGGCTGTTCACATCCAACTGCCCAACACTACACAAGCGAATATTCCAACAATGAGTCCAACCAGCCACACACTACACACAGCACAGTCAGTGATTTTCATACAGAGCGCTACGTGGCGTTACCAACATAAAAACCTAAACAGCCTACTTACAATCTGCCAGGAAGTCTCTGTCCAAAACACAACGGTGTGAGCGTGGCTTTCTCCTAAACATCCGTCCAAGACTGCAGGTAAATAATATAAATTGTTCCAAGAGGATGATACATTTTCTGTTAGAAAATGGTACTTATCTGCATTCAACAAGGTTAGGACGCAGATTTGCAGCTAGGGACTGGCAGGAATTTGTATATGGTATGGATGTAAGAAACGGAGCAAAGAAACCCGAATTAAAACGTAAGAATTGATTATTATTTATGGGAAATACTGTTTAGCTCTTTTCCAGATTTTCTTGCCGAATGTGCAAGCGTGGACATGCTCAGTGAGCGATGACCTCAAATTAGTTTCTGTAAACGAGTGCTTAGTTGCACGGTGGGTTTAAGTGAACGAGAGGGGCTTCTCGAATATTAATTGACAGGAGTTAATTATATTTTTTTCTGTGAATATTTCAGTGTGGTGTCTTTGTGTGACATTTTTCCCTGCTGACAATCAACTGTATTTCTGCTTTTTTGTGAAGATTGTCAGCTAGGAGACAGCTGGTGTCGGTGTACATATTCCAGTCTGGTAGTCGGATATCAGAATTCTCTCGAGAGCAGTTAGACAGCAACTGGGTTTTTAATTACCAGTATTAACTTTGAAGTAGCGAAAAGTAAATGCGATTCTAGCGACCCTTCATACAATGAGCAAGTGCAGTAGTGCAGATTATTAATACGGGTCCGCCAATAAACGTTTCCGAGCAAGTCAAAGTAGCAGTACGACGTGCAATTGACCTCATGCGACGCGCCTCGGAAACAGTGTGCGGTTTCTGGCCGTTGTCGCCAGTGGATTTTCGCCCGACGCCACGAAAGATCCAAGGACGCAAGAGATGAACGGGTCAACAGTACATCGCCATAGTGTGTTTGGCCCTATATCTAATACCATGCTTCCTATAGCGTAGAGATTACAGTAGTATTAATATCTGCAGGAAAATTGTCACATATCTCAACCACTAAATGCGAGAACTGATCAAAAGTATATCTGGATACCTATTAGTTGAGATTAGTATGGGATGACTTCACCCTTCGTCTTTGCGACTGCTTCAGCTCTGTTAGGGACACTATAAGTGACGTGTCTGATTGCCTGTAGAGGAATGGCAGCCCATTCTTCCTTATGAGTCAGAAGCAGCGAAGGTAGTGATGTTGAAGTTGTGGTCTGGTGCGAAGTCGACGGTCTGACGCATCCCAAAGGCTTTCCGTTGCATTCCGGTCGACACTCTGAGGAATGTTATTGTCCACAAATAATCATAAAAAATGGTTCAAATGGCTCTGAGCACTATGGGACTTAACATCTGTGGTCATCAGTCCCCTAGACTTAGAACTACTTAAACCTAACTAACGTAACGACATCACACACATCCATGCCCGAGGACGGATTCTAACCTGAGACTGTAGTAGCTGCGCGGTTGCGGACTGTGAAAGGTGGCTACACTGAGCCACAGCGCCAGAGATCGCGCTAGAGAGCATTGTTCCGCCGCCTCCACTGGCAGTGATTATTGAGAACTCGTAGTGGGCAGTGCTTGGGGAGAGCTCGTGGTAGTCAGTGCTTGTTAAGAACTCGTAGCAGAGAGTGTTTGTTGAGATGTGCTAGTAGGGAGTGCTTGCTGAGATGTGATACTGAAAAGTTCTTGTTGAGATGTGGTAATAGTTGAGTCGGTGTGGAGATATATTGTAATGATTAGAGTGATTTTGGTCAATATATGAAGGTAACGAAACTTGATTTATTTTTCATTATTTCTATGTTTTAAATAATGCGTCATTACAGGTTCAGTCAACAAAGCATCTGGCTTGTGTTCTTGGATTAGAGTGTAATTCTGGTTTTCTTGAGTAATTATGGTATTTCTATTTCCTTTAATTAATTCAGTATAAATGATATTTAAAATTTCTTGTGTTATTGAAGAAGAACCGTGCCAGATGCGTACGTTGAGTCATACTTCCACACACAGAACAGTTATACTTGTGCTTTGGTTTCGTAGGTTTTATAGTTGCTGGGGACTTAATTAATTAATTGTGTTAATGAAAATTTCCATTTCATTCTTTGTTGTTGTTCTTTGCAGTCAGATAGCGTAATAATACTAGTCAGGGCCAACCGTTACGAGACTTCGTAACCGAACAGACAGCTACTGAATCAAAAAATTAAAATTATTTTCATTGTATTTTAATTAAGCCCCCATGCAACTGAAGGACCTAGAACCACTCGGCCAGAGCGGCCGGCCACAAATAATCATCTCTGATCATTTAATGTACGAAGCACACACTGCTGCGATGTGTGTTCATATCGTTCTCCATTCTGCGTTTTCTTAAAGTCAATGAGGGGACCACACCCTGTCGAAGAAAAACGCACCCATAACGTAACACTGTGTCATCCGTAGCTCACTGTAGGCACTTCACCTGGTGGCAGGAACCGTTCTCGAGCTGCGACAGCAAATCTCTGGGTCTCAATATCAGAGAGTTTCGCCGTAAGTCCACTCTGGGGCGTTTTATTTGTGGCCGAGGCTGAAGCGCAGCTGCCTTGACTGGTGCGGGCTCTCAGTCTGCAGTAAGCCTGCGAACGAGGAAGGGAGTTGTTCACCGTCCGCTGGAGTCCCTCGGGTAGCAGCCAGTTTGTGTATTGGAGTTGTCGCCGCGACCACGAGTCTTATCCACCGAGGGCAAACTGTTGTTTTGCAAGCTTTCTATAAAAAATCGACTTTATGTGAGAAAACTGAATATACTGGTTTCAAAAACTTTCTCCTCATGTAACGTGTATTTTTGGTATCGTATTCAGTTGCTGAGCAAAACTGACTGTTGGTTGCCATGTGTTTGCATGTGAAGAATGTCGTGAACAGCACTTCAAACTTGATGAAATGCAAAATTTTAAATAAAGAGAATAAACCTAATTAAATACGAAAAGAAAGTAATTGTGTGCTCAATGAGAACTATATATCTAAAACTCAGTACCAAAGTACATTATGAACGTTGCGTGATATGAAGTACAATGTTTGTCTTGGAATACACACAAAAAAAAGTTACTGCTCTACTCGCAAGAAAATAAGTGTTTGTAATTACCAGTATTGTCCACTGAAAACTAATCTGCTTGCTAACACGACATCTAGCAATCCTGACTACATATTGTTTGCACAAAAATGCAAGATGAGATCTGCCCTGAAATAAAGTGTCTTGCCTCTTACTCAGCATGCAGTTTTGGTGTCCGGAGTACTGACGATTTCGAAAGCAAATGAAAATTATCAGAAGCATCAGCTAAAGATATATAATCTGTTCTAAATTTGTTTGTCAGAAACAGTCTGTGACTTGGCATGGCGTAAGGTGCAATGCACACACGACAGAAAATTCACAACTGTACTATGCAGCATGGAGGTTTTTACTCTAAAGGAAATCGTTCTTGAGAAATCAAACTCTGATTATTGAGGAAAAGACAGCATTACATAAGAAAATCCTGAGAATATAAAAATTCCCCCGTTACAGAATTAACAAACATACCTTTAAAATTCCTCCAAATTTTTCTCCACCAATACGAAATACAACAAATTATTATAAATGAGTTTTCATCTCCATAATAAAGTATTCCATATAATTTCTCCCAGATTCACAAATAACAGAGCTCTTTCTCTGAAATACTCAACTGCTCGCTACTGTATCTCAAATAAGAATGTACCAGCGCTGCACAGCTGACTGACTAGCAAGTCAAGCACAGATAAAACTAAACACAGAGTCAAGGATCTTATTCGCTGTTCAAGCAACGCGCTCATTCATCTTTGTCCCAGTACCGTAAAAGTGAATTATTTACAACAGCAAGAAACTTATACTCATGTTAAAAAAAAAAAAGACAGAACACATTGAAAGACTGGAGATAGGACTTTCATATTCACAGGACATGTACATTAGTACGTTCTGCAGAAATGATTAGCTTTTCAGTCACCTCGATTCAGCAAGTGTCCTGTTGCCTACAAGGCACAGGGACCGCCATGGGCCCTGATTACTTGTTCCACGCGTAACGGCATCGAAGCGTATAAGTTACGAATGGCGTCCTGTGATCTAGCTACCCACGCTGCATTCGCCTGGTTCCAAAGTTTATTTTTGGTGATTAGCATTGGGTCACAGCGCTGCACCTGTCGTTTCTCCATACACCACACATTTTCGATTGACGACAAGTGTGATGATCTGGTGGGCGAGTGCAACAGGCTGACATCCCATCCTGTGGCGCCAAGAAGGCACATGTACATGCAGCAACATGTGGCCGTGCATTGTCTTGCTGAAAAATGGCGTCCATGGTGTTATGCAGAGAATGTATGGCTACGGTCGCCGGGTGTCATTCACTTAGGTCACACTCGTTACCGTGTCCTGAACACGCACCAACTGTGATTCGTGGTTGTACCCAATAACACACCGCCCCCCCCCCACACACACACACACATACACACCGTAAGGACTTGAGTTGGTGCTGTATGTCTTGTGCAAATAATTCTATATCAACACCTTTTCTGATTCTTTGGGCACCAGGAAGTTCACATTTTAATTTTACCGGGATTTGGTATTATATCACACATTGTACAGGGTGATTCAAAAAGAATACCACAACTTTAAAAATGTGTATTTAATGAAAGAAACATAATATAACCTTCTGTTATACATCATTACAAAGAGTATTTAAAAAGGTTTTTTTTCACTCAAAAACAAGTTCAGAGATGTTCAATATGGCCCCCTCCAGACACTCGAGCAATATCAACCCGATACTCCAACTCGTTCCACACTCTCTGTAGCATATCAGGCGTAACAGTTTGGATAGCTGCTGTTATTTCTCGTTTCAAATCATCAATGGTGGCTGGGAGAGGTGGCCGAAACACCATATCCTTAACATACCCCCATAAGAAAAAATCGCAGGGGGTAAGATCAGGGCTTCTTGGAGGTCAGTGATGAAGTGCTCTGTCACGGGCTGCCTGGCGGTCGATCCATCGCCTTGGGTAGTTGACGTTCAGGTAGTTACGGACAGACAAGTGCCAATGTGGTTGCGCTCCATCCTGCTGAAATATGAATTGTTGTGCTTCTTGTTTGAGCTGAGGGAACAGCCAATTCTCTAACATCTCCAGATACTGTAGTCCAGTTACAGTAGCACCTTCGAAGAAAAAGGGACCAAAAACTTTATTGGCTGAAATGGCACAGAAAGCGTTCACCTTAGGCGAGTCACGTTCATACTGAGTTGTTTCCCGCGGATTCTCAGTGCCCCATATACAGACATTGTGACGGTGGACTTTCCCGTTAGTGTGGAAAGTTGCTTCATCACTAAACACAATCTTTGAAACGAAAGATTCATCTGTTTCCATTTGAGCAAGGATAAAATCACAGAAATCGATTCTTTTAATCTTATCAGCTGCAGACAGTGCTTGAACCAATTTCAGACGATAAGGTTTCATAACTAACCTTTTTCGTAGGACTCTCCATACAGTTGATTGTGGAATTTGCAGCTCTCTGCTAGCTCTGCGAGTCGATTTTCCTGGGCTGCGAACAAATGCTTGCTGGATGCGTGCTACATTTTCATCACTCGTTCTCGGCCGTCCAGAACTTTTCCCTTTGCACAAACACCCATTCTCTGTAAACTGTTTATACCAACGTTTAATACACCACCTACCAGGAGGTTTAACACCATACTTCGTTCGAAATGCACGCTGAACAACTGTCGTCGATTCACTTCTGCCGTACTCAATAATACAAAAAGCTTTCTGTTGAGCGGTCGCCATCTTAGCATCAACTGACGCTGACGCCTAGTCAACAGCGCCTCAAGCGAACAAATGTACAACTAAATGGAACTTTATAGCTCCCTTAATTCGCCGACAGATAGTGCTTAGCTCTGCCTTTTGTCGTTGCAGAGTTTTAAATTCCTAAAGTTGTGGTATTCTTTTTGAATCACCCTGTATGTTAAGAAAGCAGGAAGGTTGAATCATTTGGAACACTAGGTATAATCTACGCCATGTTATCAATTGGATTAATAGGATTTATTGCATGAGCACACCATATATTTACAGTAGGAATGGACGTTGACACACGAGCATGTGATCCCGCTTCCCCTTTCTGCGGAGAACCAAAATGCGGCCATCATTTTCAAACAGTCAGAGCCTGGATTTGTCCGAAAAACCCTCTGGTGCCATTCCTTTATCAGTGACATCGTTCCATAGACAGCTGCTGTCTAGCATATTTCTACACATCCGTCAAAGGCAGACGGACAAATGGATAACATGCAAGTAACCCGTGCCGTAATAAACGGCGACGGACTGTCACCCCTGACAGTGTACGATGTGTTCCACTGTTGTGCTGGAGCTGGAGCCGAGAAGGCCGCAGATCTGTCCTGCAGTGCCATTCGAATGAGGTGTAGATCTTCTCGTGGGGTGGTGTGGGTGGTGCGTCCTGACGCATCTCGTCATATTCTAAGACCTTTCGTGAACCATTCTGCACACACCCGTTGCACTGCCGAAACACTTCGTCCCACATGAGCAGCGAATTCCCGGATGGATGCATCACATTCTCTCGCGCCAATAATGCGCCCATGATAGTACGGTCTGCGCATACGTCTGCGAAGCATACTGCACGTCTTCTCAAGTCAGACTGATCCGTTACCTTCGGTTTATAGCGACCACGAGAGCCGCAGGCACATCTTACCGGCATGTGGTGTTGCGCGGCGATATCGATGTTGACCTCAAATCCGCAGGCTGACATGGTTCAAATGGTTCAAATGGCTCTGAGCACTATGGGACTCAACATCTTAGGTCATAAGTACCCTAGAACTTAGAACTACTTAAACCTAACTAACCTAAGGACATCAACACACCCATGCCCGAGGCAGGATTCGAACCTGCGACCGTAGCAGTCACGCGGTTCCAGATTGCAGCGCCAGAACCGCTAGACCACCGCGGCCGGCGACATGGTTCAGATGCTAATCATTTCTGCAGAACATGCCAATGTACATGTGCTGTTGTGGTCCAAGTATTCTTTCTCAACGTGGGTGTATGAGAACCTTACATTAAAGGTGAATTATCTACAATAGCAAAACACACATGAGAACCTTACAGTTTGTCTACCACCTCTGAATGGAGTGCACGCAGTATGGTGCCCTTATGGATGTTGTGGTCTAACCAGTGATGCATGAAGGCTCCATGCCTGTCATGACTTCGGTGCCGTGTACCAAATGCAAAGCGTCACCAGCAACGGGTATAAGCTGTCGGCATGCCATTTTCTCGCTGCTTTGTGTAGGGTATGCCACTTGGGTACATGCTACGGCTATCACGTTCGTATTGGTGTGGATGCTACGTTGACGGCATCACATTAACATGGTGCTCAGCTGCGGCTACAAGAGACCGGTCACTTGCGAGAGAGAAGTCCTTTTGTGGCCCGTTGTGGTTCATACGACATTGTGTTTTTTTCTGGTGTGTCTGATGTAATTTTTGTCTAGTTCATTGAGTTTTGTTGGTGTTGCCTTCCGCATCTGAGCTAATGTTCTTGTTAAACTGTGTATATAAGTACTTTTGGGCTGCGGTACGATTAAGTGGCCTGTTTTCGAAAGTGGGACTTTTCTCCCGTTTACTCCTATTGGCTGAATGTACTGTTTAGCTTGAATTGTCATTTGTTCACCTGTGTCTGTATCTATGGTGTAAGCGTATTGTCATATCGTTGGTTTAGTTGTGGAGTATCTTTGCGGGCAGCCGCGTCTGTAGAGAGTCGAGCACGGGACACGAAACTGTTATGTTGTGTAGTACGTAGCTTTACATGTAAGAAGAATTGTTAGTATTCAGGTTGAAGTGTTGCTACAAGTGCTATTACAGTAAAGTGATTAAATATGGAAGTAATTGCGAGGAAAGTGCGTCAAGATGTAATTAAAAATGAGTAGCGCCGCCGATAACGTATTTGTGTATCCTCTCGTTGCGTGTCGCACAGTATCAACAGCCGCGCCGAATTCGGTCTCCCGGAATGAGCTGATGTGAATCAGTAGAAATTAGTTACCATAAAAGAGTGCAGTCAAGTGCCAGTGTCTTGTAGCGAGCGAGAGGACGTGCGTTCGATCATCGCGTTTACGCATTATCAACAATCAGCCACGCCGCGACGGTTAATTGCACGCTCGTACAAGAGAACTGAGAACTGAAAAATTAACTTTACGAACAGTGTTATATCATTACTAGTGACAAGGAGGACTATTACCAGATATCTATATGTGTGACGAGCGTAAGAACATTCGTTCGATCATTCGGCTTCCGCATAATCAACAATCACCCGCGTCGTGTCGGTTACGCGTACGCTCGTCCGAATGATATTTTGGACTGTTAATCATCAAGATTGTTAATTGGGATAAAAATTTACGATTTAGAGTGTAAACAGTGCAACCTGTGATTTCCATATCGTCTCAGAATATACACTCCTGGAAATTGAAGTAAGAACACCGTGAATTCATTGTCCCAGGAAGGGGAAACTTTATTGACACATTCCTGGGGTCAGATACATCACATGATCACACTGACAGAACCACAGGCACATAGACACAGGCAACAGAGCATGCACAATGTCGGCACTAGTACAGTGTACATCCACCTTTCGCAGCAATGCAGGCTGCTATTCTCCCATGGAGACGATCGTAGAGATGCTGGATGTAGTCCTGTGGAACGGCTTGCCATGCCATTTCCACCTGGCGCCTCAGTTGGACCAGCGTTCGTGCTGGACGTGCAGACCGCGTGAGACGACGCTTCATCCAGTCCCAAACATGCTCAATGGGGGACAGATCCGGAGATCTTGCTGGCCAGGGTAGTTGACTTACACCTTCTAGAGCACGTTGGGTGGCACGGGATACATGCGGACGTGCATTGTCCTGTTGGAACAGCAAGTTCCCTTGCCGGTCTAGGAATGGTAGAAAGATGGGTTTGATGACGGTTTGGATGTACCGTGCACTATTCAGTGTCCCCTCGACGATCACCAGTGGTGTACGGCCAGTGTAGGAGATCGCTCCCCACACCATGATGCCGGGTGTTGGCCCTGTGTGCCTCGGTCGTATGCAGTCCTGATTGTGGCGCTCACCTGCACGGCGCCAAACACGCATACGACCATCATTGGCACCAAGGCAGAAGCGACTCTCATCGCTGAAGACGACACGTCTCCATTCGTCCTTCCATTCACGCCTGTCGTGACACCACTGGAGGCGGGCTGCACGATGTTGGGGCGTGAGCGGAAGACGGCCTAACGGTGTGCGGGACCGTAGCCCAGCTTCATGGAGACGGTTGCGAATGGTCCTCGCCGATACCCCAGGAGCAACAGTGTCCCTAATTTGCTGGGAAGTGGCGGTGCGGTCCCCTACGGCACTGCGTAGGATCCTACGGTCTTGGCGTGCATCCGTGCGTCGCTGCGGTCCGGTCCCAGGTCGACGGGCACGTGCACCTTCCGCCGACCACTGGCGGCAACATCGATGTACTGTGGAGACCTCACGCCCCACGTGTTGAGCAATTCGGCGGTACGTCCACCCGGCCTCCCGCATGCCCACTATACGCCCTCGCTCAAAGTCCGTCAACTGCACATACGGTTCACGTCCACGCTGTCGCGGCATGCTACCAGTGTTCAAGACTGCGATGGAGCTCCGTATGCCACGGCAAACTGGCTGACACTGACGGCGGCGGTGCACAAATGCTGCGCAGCTAGCGCCATTCGACGGCCAACACCGCGGTTCCTGGTGTGTCCGCTGTGCCGTGCGTGTGATCATTGCTTGTACAGCCCTCTCGCAGTGTCCGGAGCAAGTATGGTGGGTCTGACACACCGGTGTCAATGTGTTCTTTTTTCCATTTCCAGGAGTGTAGATGTTCATACCAGACATAGGACAGTGTTGTGTTTTAACGCTGAGTGGCTCCCCTAAACCCGCTTGCATATTTCGATAGATAATTTCAGGCAAGCCAACAGCATTGTGGAGCAGGACAATACGACCGCCGCGGTTTTATCAGGTACATGGTGTGGACAGGGCGCACGGTCAAGAAAAGCAGGAACGTCAAACAGTTTGAAGTACCCCACCCATTCGTACTCCCTGGCGTGTTACAATGGGTGTAGCGTGGTGCAAAGGATAGTCATGCTTTATTGATATAAACTGTGAACCTACCTGCCATTACCGTTCTATACACCGCCGGTAAAACATTAGTACACCTGGAAAGACGACATCGATTTTAGTCTGATGACGACATATGCCAGCTTGGAGATAATAGATGTACTGATAATATTTCCAACGTCGTAGTACATAGTATAGTGGCTTAGCTTCCACAGCGCCACTTGTGTCTACCCAGAGGGAATGCTCACAGCCAGAAATCCCAGGGTGGTACAAACGTGTGAAGCTAGAAAGCAACCGTGGCACGCAGACGCCCACATGCTTCCTCCAGCCAAGTGAGCCAGTCTGGAAGGGGTCAATTTGTGGCCTTACGAGTGGCGGGATGGTCCTCTCGGAGAATTACCACACAGGTTCGACGTGCTGCGTCAGTTGAGCAACGATGCTGCCGTCGGTGGTCGTGTGAACATACTTACACCCATAGGGATGTCCTCGCCGCACAGACGGCCGCCACGACTGTCGTGTTGTAGCGGCAACAGTGGCAGATCGTACAGCTACCACAGCACAGATCAGAACAGATTAGAGGGGTTGCGAGTCCAACCGTGTCAACACGAACTGTTGCTAAGTGGGACTGTGAGCACGGACGCCTCTAGCTCTTCTTCCACTCACGCCACTAGATCGATGGCACCCCGTGTTCTACAGTGATGACGCTAGAGTCGCAGGTTCGAATCCTGCCTCGGGCATGGATGTGTGTGACGTCCTTGGGTTAGTTAGGTTTAAGTAGTTCTAAGTTCTAGGGGACTGATGACCTCAGAAGTTAAGTCCCATAGTGCTCAGAGCCATTTGAACCATTCTACAGTGCTGAAATCAGATACTGCCTGCATGCTAGTGATGGTCGTGTGCTCGTACCACGCAGACCTGGAGGCGAGTACTGTCTCGTAGAGTGTATTCATCCAAGACACGATGGCTCCACCCCTGGCCTACAACTCACGTTCACCTTTGATGTTTCCGGAGGGGACGCTAACCAGCGCTCAGCACTTGCAGAATGTTGTTATACCCGTCCTTCTGCAGTTCTTACAACAGGAAAGTGACGTATTGTTCCAGTTGGATAATGCTCGCCCACACACTGACCGTGAAAATCAACGTGCTCCACAAGACATGCAACAACTTCCCTGCCCAGAACTTGTCTCCCAAGACAAGGCATGACAAGACATGATAGGACGGCAAGTAACTCGTACGACTCGTCAACCAACAACTCTTACAGAACCACATGAATGGGTCGAAAGCGTGTGGCATGGACGTATCCCAGAACAGTATTCGGTTGACTGGATGTCAGAGTCAGCTCCCGCATTGCCACCCGTGGAGGCTCCACTTTGTAGGCTACTAACATGACTGTTCCAGCATGGGTCGATACCTGGTACCTCAGGACCACTAGCGCTGTTCATCTGTAAATGCTATCATTTCATGTACTCCATAAGCACTGTTGCAACAGAAAATTTTGAGTAAATTGGGAACATGGTACTAATCTTTTCCGGCAGAGTCCGCAGCTCGTGGTCGTGCGGTAGCGTTCTAGCTTCCCGCGCCCGGGTTCCCGGGTTCGATTCCCCGCGGGATCAGGGATTTTCTCTGCCTCGTGATGACTGGGTGTTGTGTGATGTCCTTAGGTTAGTTAGGTTTAAGTAGTTCTAAGTTCTAGGGGACTGATGACCATAGATGTTAAGTCCCATAGTGCTCAGATCCATTTGAACCATTTTCTCCGGCAGTTTATTTATTGCTCTGGTAACATTGAGGCTGTCTATTAGATTATTCAGCATAAGGGAAGCTATTGATCTCAGGTTCCTACAGTTCAATTCGGTAATGCGCCAGCTGCACCAAGGCTACGCGAACCCTTGGATTTGTGTTAAGCTAATTGATGTACATTTTATCTCTGTTAATTTTTGCTGAGTTTTACATTGGATATATGTTTTAAATCATTTCTTGTCTGCTTGCAAATGTGTCCTTATTTGTTTCTGTAAGGTTTAGTGTGCCAGTTGCGCTAAGATCAATCTAACTGATGTACATGAGTTACGTATTATTTTATTCTGTGTTATGTTTACATGAACGTTTATTTTAAGCCATCTGGTGAGTGCTTATAAATGTCTTTCACGATTCACAAGCAAAAAGTGTCACAGGTTGCCAAGTTGCGGGAACTGTAAGTTTAAATGTTTATCAAGACAGTCTTTTTTTTATATATTGATCATTTGCTTTCAGTTTTTTCATCCCCTTTGGTGCATCATTTTGCCTTAATAGTATCCATGACTGAATTTTGTTATGCTTTCTATGAGAAGTTACAACGACTTATATTTCGCTACCAGTTGTAAGGGCAAATATTCATTTTCTTATGGATAAATGTCATTCAGCTTGAAGCAGAGTTGTGAACACTGATTGTCTTATGACCAAATGCGATAAAGTGTACTTTAGGTCACTCTGCTTTAGCCACCCAGAGTGAAGTTGCTCTTGTGATTGTGCGAATAACGATTAAATCTTGTAGCCGGCCGGTGTGGCCGTGCGGTTCTAGGCTCTTCAGTCTGGAACCGTGTGACCGCTACGGTCGCAGGTTCGAATCCTGCCTCGGGCATGGATGTGTGTGATGTCCTTAGGTTAGTCAGGTTTAAGTAGTTCTAAGTTCTAGGGGACAGATGTTAAGTCCCATAGTGCTCAGAGCCATTTGAACCATTAAATTTTGTCTTTTATTAATAAATGATTGAGAGAAATTTGTCCAGTGAAACCATCAGCACCATCCACTCCCTCACTCCCACGCTTCGTGCTATTTCAGTTCTCCAGGCATTCGTCAATCCAAAATTCTTCCACTGGAATGTTACAGGGTACAGCCTGATTCATCAAATCACTGGTTTCCCATCATCCACAGTCCATTCGACCCCATTCTTTTCAACTCCCGATTTGATGAATAAATTTCTGACAATATACGTTTGGAGCACAGCATTGTATGGTAGTGAAACATGGAATGTAGGAAAACCGGAACACAACAAGATCGGAGCATTTGAAATTTTGTGCTACAGGTGAATGTTGAAAATTAGGTGGACTAGTAAGGTAAGGAATGAGGGGGTTCTGCGCAGAATCGGAGAGGAGAGGAATATGTGGAAAACATTGGTAAGGAGAAGGGACAGGATGATGGGACATCTGTTAAGACATCAGGGACTGACTTCCATGGTAGCAGAGAGGGCTGTAGAGGGCAAAAGCTGTAGGGGAAGACAGATATTGGAATACATCCAGCAGATAATTGAGGACGTAGGTTGCAAGTGCTACTCTGAGATGAAGAGGTCGGCACAGGAGAGAAATTCGTGGCGGTCGGCATAGACCAGTCAGGAGACTGAAGACTCGAGAAAAAAGCACGGTGATTGTGCTAGTTGGACTGCTGGTACCACTTTCGAACTTTAGAGTGACGTCTTTCGCTAATTTCACGCGATTTCTGACAATCATTCTCCGCAATGCTTGTCTGTCAGTACAATGGTCTGGGTCTGTCAGTCAGTACAATGGTCTTCTAGTTTGGTCTTGCACTGTTCAATGGACTTGGTTCATCTAAGGTTTTTCCTTCGCTTTTCCGCTTCGCAATCACTTCGTCAACAGTCAAAAAAATGGTTCAAATGGCTCTGAGCACTATGGGACTTAACATCTGAGGTCATCAGTCCCCTAGAACTTAGAACTACTTAAACCCAACCAACCTAAGGACATCACACACATCCATGCCCGAGGCAGGATTCGAACCTGCGACCGTAGCGGTCGCGCGGTTCCAGACTGAAGAGCCTAGAACCGCTCGTCCACTCCGGCCGGCTCGCCAACAGTCTGTTTGGCACCTTTAGAAAGGGTGAAATTTTCTTGGCGTATTTATTTCTCAAGTCACACCCAGTGACTAGTTTATATTCGGCTCACACGGCTCTTGCTGCTTCTTTACTGACAATACAGTATCCCCGCCCTTTCCTTTTATACTGTGCGATCCGCGTTTCACGATAGCTGGTGGTCAAGTCCGCACTGCATAGGGACGCCGAGATACTTTTTGATCAGTTGATGTACGGAGCACGCAACGCAACCGCAGGGGCGCAGCTGAAGGTACAAGCAGCGAGGCCAGAGCAGAAGCGCAGGGGAATTTCATTTAACGGTCGTGAGCACACTTTTCGGGGCATCGACGTGTTCATTTTTCTCGGCGCGCGTTTCATTGCGGCCGTTACCATTACGGTAACGGCGCACTAGCGTGTCCGGCAGCCTCAGGTGGGCTGTTCCGCCGACAGGGCCATTACCCGACTTACGTGGGCCACGCCTGCCCGCCGAAATGTCTCCAGCCGCTTGCTCGCTGCACAAAGAATCGACGGCTGCTACAAAAACCGCGGCACGTTTACAGAAGCTCGGAAGCTTTTAAGTAATACGGCGAAACTTGTATACTTAAAATGCTTTCATTCTCGATGTTCTACGGAATTATAAACGCCCCAGGCAATATATGCTGCTTGACAGTTGCTATAGAAAAACTAACAGTTGCTAAGGAATAACTGACACTTGCTAAGGAACAATTGCCAGTTGCTACGGAACAACCGACAATTTACTGCTACGGAACGACCGACCAATGACAGTAAAAGAAAATGTTGAGGGCGGGACATTTTAAATGCAGAAAAGCCTGTGCACGAACGCTCCGTATTCATTTGACAGTTCATGCTCTACGATTGCTGTGACATTCCGTGTAGTACAGCAACATGTCTGCAAGACATCATTTGAGTTCTTACGTTCGTAGACGAGCGTTTGGACGCTCAGAGTGTCACTACTGTGACCAAAATAACCATTGTGTCCAGAAGAGTCATCCTGCGATTAAAACAGGCCGCTGAAGTTGGAAATGTTATACGAAACGACGTCGGTGGTCGTCGACGGACCACTAAAGCTCAAGAGGCTCGATAGGTAGCCCTAGTGGCGGAAAGGAAGACACATCTCACCCCTAGGCAGATGGCTGCACGTCTTGCAACTACTAACAGCACACGTGTTTCTACCAGAAACATTTTGTGGCGATTAAATCAGGCTGATTTTTTTGCTGGGAAGCCTGTTGCATGCATTCCACTTCTACCACGCCATCATCGAGAAAGAATTGGCTGATGCAGGGAGCATGTTCGTTGGGGTCAGCAACAGTGGTCGAGAGTAATGCTCTCCGAAGAATCCCGCTTCACTGTGGCAAGCGATTCTAGCCACCAGGGAGTGTGGAGAGAGGTGGGGAGGCGGGACACTTCAGACACCACAGGATGTACATGAACGTCATTAGTATGGCTGGGCGTAATGGTACGGCCAGACATTCCATGCAACGGTCGGACACCGCTCCATACCTTTGCACGAGGTACGGTTACGTCACCTCAGTATTCCAGCAAGATTATTCTGGATCATGTCTGTCTATTTAGGAGTGCGGTAGGTCCCGACTTTATCTACCACTATTCGCACCCACTCAGGACCGTTGAGATGTCAGACACTCCGGAAAGCGGAGACGTTGAACGTATGAAACGGGCTGCGTACTCCCTGGATTTAGACCCTATAGAGTATGTCTGTGATGCTCTTGGCAGACGTGTTTCGCAATAACGGGTGTGAACGAACATCCCTCCCCCTAACCATGCAAGAACTGAAAATTACCTTGAGAGAGGAGTGATACACATCCCCTAAGGGCTCTTCAACAGTTTGGTAGCTAGGTGCAAAATGTGCATTTGTGCCCGAGAAGGGCATATTCCTTACTGAGGACCCGATTTCGACCTTTATGTTGGGGGTCTGACCTGTGTCAAACATGAACGTTATTTATGTCTGTTATCCTTCTTTCCCTTGAGGTGGAATCTGTACCACTTTTCGTTACAAATATACCATTCCACCTCTATTACGTATTTACTGTGTTTCGTATCATCTATCTTTGCCTGTGAGTCTTCCTGTCAAACAATATATGCGTTCATAAGCGATTGTCAAGCAGCGTAGTTACTCCCTTAAAAGAACAAACTACTCGTTTTGCTCCAACTTTAGCTTACGCGTGGCAGGGAAGAGGTGCTTACGTTCCAGTTGTCTGTGTGAAATCGCGGCAATAAGAACAATGGGACGTGACAGAACGATAGACGTAAGCCATCGTTGGACGAGACCATGACCACACCGTGAATGAAGTCGTCCGATTTGCCGCTGCATCAATTAGAACTGCTCACAGAGACAGATGAAGTTGCACGTCTTAAATGGGCTAAAAAACACAGAAACTAGGCTTTACCTGGGTAGCAGAGCACTGAATGGTCGGACGAGTCGCGGTTTTGCTATGCGTAGCTATGCGTGGCAATAGGCGATTAACCCGTAGTACCTGACAACTGTACTTCAGGATGCAGGTGGTTCTGCGATATTTTGAGAATGTTTTCGTGCCACTACGTGGGTCATACATTCACTTTACCGTGAACATAAAACAGAATGTTTGTTACAACACCAGACAGTCACAATGGCCATTGTGAAGTGGATATCAAAATAACTGGCTGACGTTTAATTTATTATTTCTTTACTACTAATGTATTGGCTACACATTTTGCAGACAGACCACTGACTGCACCTACAAAATTATATTATTGTGAGACTCATAGTTCAAGATATATGACGTCATAAACGCTGACATGCTTTGAAACCTGACACATCCTACATTACGTTTAAATTTATTATTCATAACCCGCTCGATCCATTTCGATGAAATTTGATACCGAGACAGCTTAAATTCTGGTAAGAACATAGGCTACTTTCGAAAGTGTTTAGTGAAAGATACTCGTTTGAAGAATATTACGCGAATTAGGGAAAACAGTGAAAATGCTTTTATTGGATGATATGTGCTATGTGATTCGATTGAAAGTAATGAATACGAAGCTTATACAATCTTCGCGATGATGCCAAAAACAAGATACAAATGGAAAAATCAGATAAAGAGTGAAAGTAACAACAAATCACACTAGGCTGCTGCTGAGGCTTCCGGCTTGCATGGACGTTGTCTGTGAAACGTTTTCCTGTTCTAAAGTTTCGTCCAGAGCTGCGCTGGACGTCTTCAGAGGTGCTCCTTGTTTCGCTAAGTCTTGCCGAGCGATTGGTCGGACGTCAGAGAGCAACATAAGTATTGTGTGGTAGAGGTTTACACACGATCGCTAGAGATAATCCTTGTCAGAGACAAAAGTTAACTGTCTATGTCGTCTGTCAATTATAGAACTTATCTGTCGATTCTGTAAAGTTACTGTCCATACATAACTGAATTTCAAACCTATTGAAGAATGGAAAGGTTGGTGGGAAGCAGTGACAGATGTGCACCTGCATAACATCTTCTCAGGTGCTAAACTTCCAAGTGGATTCGACTTACCACGCAAGACCTGGTCTACTCTCAACAGAATCCGTACCGGCCATGGGCGATGCAGGGATGCTCTCTTTAAGTGGAAGAAGCTGCCTGATCCAGGCTGTGACTGCGGGGCTCCACACCAGACTGTTCACCACATTGTCAGTGAATGCGGGATTCGAACCTATCACGGCGCCAAAGAGGACTTCCTGCTAGCAACTTCACATGCAGTGCGCTGGATTGAAGGAGTGGATATTCAGTTGTAAACATATGTTCCTTGTGTGTCAATATGTACATATGTATAGGTAATTTAATTTCATGATATGTCTGTAGTAGCCATACGCTAAATAAAAAATGTGTTTCATATTTTCTTCTTTTCTTTTAAAACTCTACACTTTACTTTTTTATTTGTTTTTATTTTACACGCGTATTTCCGCAGGACCAAATTGAGGAGCAAATCTCCAAGGTCATGAAACGTGTCAGTACACGAAATTACTACATAAAAGTAATAAGAGATAAAATAAAATGTTTATGAACACAAAAAAGGCAATCCAAAAGTTTATATAAACGCAATCAACAATATAACATAGGTACTAGCTTAATTTTTCAAGGAACTCTTCGACATAATAAAAAGGAGTGACCCATGAGGAAACTCTCCAGTCTCGATTTGGAAGCGCGTGGATTATTGTCAAGATTTTTTAATTCTTGTAGTTTGCTGAAAATGGATACAGCAGTCTACTGTACGCTTTTCCGCACAAGAGTCACAAGAGGGCGATCCTAATGCAGACTGGATTTCTGCCTAGTGCTAACTGAGTGAAAAGTGCTAGTTCTTGGGAATAAGCTCATTCTGTTAACAAGAAACTACAGTAAAGGATATGTATATTGAGACGGCAATGTCAGAGTAGCCAGACTCATGAACGGGGGTCGACAAGAGGTTAGCGAACTTGCACCACTTACTGCCCGAACCACCCGTTCCTGAGGCAAAAATATCCTTTGAGAATGGGAAGGGTTACCCCAAAAATAGAATACTATACATCATCAGCGAATGAAAGTAAGCAAAGCAGACTAATTTTCGTGTCGAACGATCACTCACTTCAGAAACCGTCCGAATAGTAAAAATGGCAGTGTTAAGTACTTGAACAAGATCCTGAATATGGGCTTTCCACGACAGTTTACTATCTATCTGAACACCAAGAAATTTGAACTGTTTAGTTTCACTAATCATATGCCATTTTGTGAAATTAAAACGTCGGGTTTTGCTGAATTGTGTGTTAGAAACTGTAAAAACTGAGTCTTACTGTGATTTTGCGTTAGTTTATTTTCCACAAGCCATGAACTTATGACGTGAACTGCACTATTTGAAACAGTGCCTACGTTTTCAGACAATACCCTTTACTACCAAGCTACTGTCATCAGCAAAAGGAAATATTTTAGAATCACCTGTAATACTAGAGAGCACATCATTTATACAAATAGGCAACAGGAGTGGCTCCAGCACTGATCCCTAGTGCATTGTGTAAACTCAGGGCAGTGTGGTATGAATTACATAATCTTTACACCGAATCAGGCCGCCTCTTAGCTTCGCTTACTCAAATGTGTGGCTTATGAAGAAGTGCTCCACCATTGTACCACATTATTTTTAACTCTCCACACACAACAATTAAGCTAAATGGTCTGCTGGTAGCGCCCTGTAGCTCATAAGCGGCGGCTTCCGCTGACTTCGTGCGGTTTTTTACAACCACCCTCCACAGTGTTCGACGGTTCTTGCCCATCAGTACGTGAGGACTGCTTGGTCTCTTTTAGCTGTAGTGGTTCCTTCGCGTTTCCACCTCACGGCCACATCACCAGCATTAAGGCAACTTCAGAAGGACTGAAATGTCTCTGATGGATTTGTTACTGAGGTGGTATCCAATGACTAGTTCACGTCCCAACTCACGCAGTTCTCCTGACCGATCCACTTTGCTGTCGCTGCTTCGCTGCTGACAACACAATACATCCCGCCTCCTCTTACACTGACTGCTGAGACGTCTAGTGGTCAAGTGTGTTTTACACAGGGGTGTACGGATACTTTTGATCAGGTAGTGCATGATAAAAGCTTGATTCGAAAATAAATGTTCGATACAGAGTGTGAAACATCCCCTTAGGAAAAATTTATAAATGACACTGCTGGAAAACCTCTTACGTTATTTGTTTTTCAAACAGCTGAGCAAAACTGAACTTACTCCGACATTTCGCTCTTTACCTATTCTGATCAACACTAAACTGACACACAATATTTTTTAGCGCAACACAATCTGACTTTCAAAAATCCCTACAAAAGAATGGCCCTGAATAACATTAACCTATACCTTTCACGAATGACTTACCTCACAAAAATCTTCGTTACTCGAACTACTGCAATACAGCAAGCGCCACTACTGCCAGCTAAATAAAAGATTCAAACTACTGAAGGCACTAACTACTGATAGGCATAGTTAGAAAATGAAAGATTTTGATGGAGAAGAAACAATGTATTTACGTTAATAGTGTTCAAAAGTCATAATATATATATATATATATATATATATATATATATATATATATATATATATATATATCAGTTCATGACATCCAGTATTACAAATTTCGTTTTTCTGAGTGACATACGTCCAGATCGTTCGCTCTGAAAACTCTGCCACCTCTCTTCCCACATCCACCACTGCTAGCGGCTCACCTCCAACTGCGCAACGCTACGTGCTGTTCACATCCAACTGCCCAATACTACAATGGCAGACAACAATGCAAACCAGCCACAGACTGGACACAGCACAGTCAGTGATTTTGATACAGAGCGCTACGTGGAGTTACCAACAAAAAAACCTAAACAGCCTACTTACAGGTTTCGCACTATTTGCTAGTGATCTTATAATTGAATTAATTCCTGACTGATGCTCCAATACGCTTGAAATGATCGAGATCCCTAACTAGAGATCATATAATAAAGTCGTACAACTCTCATACTTTCCTGAAAAACTGAGAAAACAGATTTCCAAAGAAGCAACCGGTATTGAAAGAAAAACATAAAATAATCGGAAACAATAAAATGAAAATTTAATGATAAATAGAGAAAGCTGTAGCCATCATACACTGATCAGCCAGAACATTATGAATACCTACCTAATTAGCCCCCCCCCCCCTGAACCATGGACCTTGCCGTTGGTGGGGAGGCTTGCGTGCCTCAGCGATACAGATGGCCGTACCGTAGGTGCAACCACAACGGAGGGGTATCTGTTGAGAGGCCAGACAAACGTGTGGTTCCTGAAGAGGGGCAGCAGCCTTTTCAGTAGTTGTAGGGTCAACAGTCTGGATGATTGACTGATCTGGCCTTGTAACATTAACCAAAACGGCCTTGCTGTCCTGGTACTGCGAACGGCTGAAAGCAAGGGGAAATTACGGCCGTAATTTTTCCCGAGGGCATGCAGCTTTACTGTATGGTTAAATGATGATGGCGTCCTCTTGGGTAAAATATTCCTGAGGTAAAATAGTCCCCCATTCGGATCTCCGGGCGTGGACTACTCAAGAGGATGTCGATCTCAGGAGAAAGAAAACTGGCGTTCTATGGATCGGAGCGTGGAATGTCAGATGTCGGTTGCAGGAGGAACAAGACTTCTGGTCAGGTGACTACAGGGTTATAAACACAAAATCAAATAGGGGTAATGCAGGAGTAGGTTTAATAATGAATAAAAAAATAGGAATGCGGGTAAGCTACTACAAACAGCATAGTGAAAGCATTATTGTGGCCAAGATAGATACGAAGCCCACGCCTACTACAGTAGTAAAAGTTTTTATGCCAACTAGCTCTGCAGATGACGAAGAAATGGAAGAAATGTATGATGAAATAAAAGAAATTATTCAGATAGTGAAGGGTGACGAAAATTTAATAGTCATAGTTGACTGGAATTCAGTAGTAGGAAAAGGGAGAGAAGGACACGTAGTAGGTGAATATGGATTGGGGCTAAGAAATGAAAGAGGAAGCCGCCTGGTAAAATTTTGCACAGAGCACAACTTAATCATAGTTAACACTTGGTGCAAGAATCATAAAAGAAGGCTGTATACATGGAAGAAGCCTGGAGATACTGACAGGTTTCAGAGAGATTATCTAATGGTAAGACAGAGATTTAGGAACCAGGTTTTAAATTGTAAGACATTTCCAGGGGCAGATGTTGACTCTGACCACAATCTATTGGATATGACCTGTAGATTGAAACTGAAGAAACTGCAAAAGGGTGGGAATTTAAGGAGATGGGACCTGGATAAACTGACAGAACCAGAAGCTGTAGAGAGTTTCAGGAAGAGCATAAGGGAACTATTGACAGGAATGGGGGAAAGAAATACAGTAGAAGAAGAATGGGTAGCTTTGAGGGATGAAGTAGTGAAGGCAGCAGAGGATCAAGTAGGTAAAAAGACGAGGGCTAATAGAAATCCTTGGGTAACAGAAGATATATTGAATTTACTTGATGAAAGGAGAAAATCTAATAATGCAGTAAATGAAGCACGCAAAAAGGAATACAAACGTTTCAAAAATGAGATCGACAGGAAGTGCAAAATGGCTAAGCAGGGATGGCTAGAGGACAAATGTAAGGATGTAGAGGCTTATCTCACTAGGGGTAAGATAGATACTGCCTACAGGAAAATTAAAGAGACCTTTGAAGGGAAAAGAACCATTTGTATGAATATCAAGAGCTCAGATGGCAACCCAGTTCTGAGCAAAGAAGGGAAGGCAGAAAGGTGGAAGGAGTATATAGAGGGTCCATACAAGGGCGATGTACTTGAGGACAATATTATGGAAATGGAAGAGGATGTAGATGAAGATGAAATGGGAGATACGATACTGCGTGAAGAGTTTGACAGAGCACTGAAAGACCAGAGTCGAAACAAGGCCCCCGGAGTAGACAACATTCCATTGGAACTACTGACGGCCTTGGGAGAGCCAGTCCTGACAAAACTCTACCATCTGGTGAGCAAGATGTATGAAACAGGCGAAATACCGTCAGACTTCAAGAAGAATATAATAATTCCAATCCCAAAGAAAGCAGGTGTTGACAGATGTGAAAATTACCGAACTATCAGTTTAATAAGTCACAGCTGCAAAATACTAACGCGAATTCTTTACAGACGAATGGAAAAACTGGTAGAAGCTGTTCTCGGGGAGGATCAGTTTGGATTCCGTAGAAATGTTGGAACACGTGAGGCAATACTGACCCTACGACTCATCTTAGAAGGTAGATTAAGGAAGGGCAAACCTACGTTTCTAGCATTTGTAGACTTAGAGAAAGCTTTCGACAATGTTGACTGGAATACTCTCTTTCAAATTCTAAAGATGGGAGGGGTAAAATACAGGGAGCGAAAGGTTATTTACAATTTGTACAGAAACCAGATGGCAGTTATAAGAGTCGAGGGGCATGAACGGGAAGCAGCGGTTGGGAAGGGAGTGAGACAGGGTTGTAGCCTATCCCCGATGTTATTCAATCTGTATATTGAGCAAGCAGTAAAGGAAACAAGAGAAAAATTCGGAGTAGGTATGAAAATCCATGGAGAAGAAATAAAAACGCTGAGGTTCGCCAATGACATTGTAACTGTATCAGAGACAGCAAAGGACATGGAAGAGCAGTTGAACGGAATGGATAATGTTTTGAAAGGAGGATATAAGATGAACATCAACAAAAGCAAAACGAGGATAATGGAATGTAGTCGAATTAAGTCCGGTGATGCTGAGGGTATTGGATTAGGAAATGAGACACTTAAAGTAGTAAAGGAGTTTTGCTATTTAGGGAGCAAAATAACTGATGATGGTCGAAGTAGAGAGCATATAAAATGTAGACTGGCAGTGGCAAGGAAAGCGTTTCTGAAGAAGAGAAATTTGTTAACATCGAGTATAGATTTAAGTGTCAGGAAGTCGTTTCTGAAAGTATTTGTATGGAGTGTAGCCATGTATGGAAGTGAAACATGGACGTTAAATAGTTTGGACAAGAAGAGAATAGAAGCTTTTGAAATGTGGTGCTACAGAAGAATGCTGAAGATTAGATGGGTAGATCACATAACTAATGAGGAAGTATTGAATAGGATTGGGGAGAAGAGAAGTTTGTGGCACAACTTGATTAGAAGAAGGGATCGGTTGGTAGGACATATTCTGAGGCATCAAGGGATTACCAATTTAGTATTGGAGGGCAGCGTGGGGGGTAAAAATCGTAGAGGGAGACCAAGAGATGAATACACTAAGCAGATTCAGAAGGATGTAGGTTGCGGTAGGTACTGGGAGATGAAGAGGCTTGTACAGGATAGAGTAGCATGGAGAGCTGCATCAAAGCAGTCTCAGAACTGAAGACCACAATAACAACAACAACCTAATAACCGATATGTCCACCTTTGGCACAGATAACTGCAGCGACGCGTCGTGGCATGGAAGAAATGGTGCCTCGATAGGTCACTGGAGGGAGCTGGCGCCACATCTGCACAGACACAAGTCACCTAATTCCCATAATTTCCCAGGACGGGGGCAATGCGCTCTAACGGCACGTTTAGTTACATCCCACATTTGTTCGACCGGGTTCAAATCTGGGGAATAGGGGAGCCAGCGCATTAACTGTAACTCGCCACTGTGTTCCTCGAACCTCACTGTGTTCGTCGAACCTCTCCAATATACTTCTGGCCGTATGACATGGCGTACTACCTCGTTCAGAAACGCCACTGTCGTCGGGAAACGTGATCGCCGTGAAGAGGTCTGCGATCAGAGTACGACATCCCTAGGTCGTCATGGTGACTGGACCCATGCGTGCCCACATGAATGTTCCTCGGAGCATAATGGAGCCGCCACCAGCTTTTCTCCGTCCCGCAATACAGGTGTCAAGGAGTTGTTCCCCTGAAAGGCGAGGGATTGACGCCATCTCATCGGAATCTTGAAGAAGGAATCGTGATTCATCACAGTGTGCAATGCTCTGCCACTGCGTCAACGTCTAGTGCCGATGGTCTGGTGCCTATTTCAGTCGTAGTTGTTGATGTCGTTGTGGTATCGATAGCAACGATGCCACGGCGTAGGTGCAAGTTCATAAGTTGGTACTACGAGACACCGACGACAGCGCCCTCTAGCCGGCGCTGTGGAGCTCTACGAGCGTCGCTCTGGATTCAGCCCATTTGATCAAGAGCAAGCAGCCTGGAAACATCGCTTCAACTTCAGAGGGTGCTGGCTTGCTATTGAGACTTTGTTCTACTTATGAGGTGCATTCAAGTTCTAAGGCCTCCGATTTTTTTCTCCGGACTGGAAAGAGATAGAAACATGCGCATTGTTTTAAAATGAGGTCGCGTTCATTGTCAATACGTCCCAGAGATGGCAGCACCGTACGGCAGATGGAATTTTACCGTCAGCGGCGAGAATGAGGACTGTTTTAAATACTTAAAATGGCGACGTTTTCCTTACTTGAACAGCGTGCAATCATTCGTTTTCTGAATTTGCGTGGTGTGAAACCAATTGAAATTCATCGACAGTTGAAGGAGACATGTGGTGATGGAGTTATGGATGTGTCGAAAGTGCGTTCGTGGGTGCGATAGTTTAATGAAGGCAGAACATCGTGTGACAACAAACCGAAACAACCTCGGGCTCGCACGAGCCGGTCTGACGACATGATCGAGAAAGTGGAGAGAATTGTTTTGGGGGATCGCCGAATGACTGTTGAACAGATCGCCTCCAGAGTTGGCATTTCTGTGGGTTCTGTGCACACAATCCTGCATGACGAACTGAAAATGCGAAAAGTGTCATCCAGGTGGGTGCCACGAATGCTGACGGACGACCACATGGCTGCCCATGTGGCATGTTGCCAAGCAATGTTGACGCGCAACGACAGCATGAATGGGACTTTCTTTTCGTCGGTTGTGACAATGGATGAGACGTGGATGCCATTTTTCAATCCAGAAACAAAGCGCCAGTCAGCTCAATGGAAGCACACAGATTCACCGCCACCAAAAATTTCAGGTAACCGCCAGTGCTGAAAAAATGATGGTGTCCATGTTCTGGGACAGCGAGGGCGTAATCCTTATCCATTGCGTTCCAAAGGGCACTACGGTAACAGGTGCATCCTACTAAAATGTTTTGAAGAACAAATTCCTTCCTGCACTGCAACAAAAACGTCCGGGAAGGGCTGCGCGTGTGCTGTTTCACCAAGCAACGCACCCGCACATCGAGCTAACGTAACGCAACAGTTTCTTCGTGATAACAACTTTGAAGTGATTCCTCATGCTCCCTACTCACCTGACCTGGCTCCTAGTGACTTTTGGCTTTTTCCGACAATGAAAGACACTCTCCGTGGCCGCACATTCACCAGCCGTGCTGCTATTGCCTCAGCGATTTTCCAGTGTTCAAAACAGACTCCTAAAGAAGCCTTCGCCGCTGCCATGGAATCATGGCGTCAGCGTTGTGAAAAATGTGTACGTCTGCAGGGCAATTACGTCGAGAAGTAACGCCAGTTTCATCGATTTCGGGTGAGTAGTTAATTAGAAAAAAAGTCGAAGGCCTTAGAACTTGAATGCACCTCGTACGACGGGTCTAAGGCTTCGCTCATCTGTGCAAAGTTATGTAACCATATATTAATTTGTTTTGGCCTATAGTAAACATCTATAATTTTACACGCAGTACCGATGTGTTTACCTCGCCTCGCTTTCTTCATTCGGCCAACCTTTCAGTTTTCAGGAGCAGACCCACGCGTCGCCTTCCAGGCGGGATACAAAAGTCGTGGTGTTAACCTTGGTACATGCACGGGTCGTCGATTGCGGAGGCACATCATTAGGAATGTTCGGTGCATTTTGCGTTCAGACACTCTTGTACTCTGCCCAGCATTAAAGTCTGATGTTAGTTCCGCCACAGTTCGGCGCTTGTCCTGTTCTACCAGTGTGTAATGAGGGGTGGCCACACAACCCCACGACGTCTGGACGTGACGTCATCTTTATTTCCGCCACGTGCTGAAGACATTCACCATAGCACAAACTCTCCGGCCATCACACTCTGCCCTCAGACAAGTTCAAATAGATTCCACGCTTCCCCCATCAGAGCACGCTCACTGGCACTACTACATCCACCGTGCGTGTGTCTCACCAGGAGTTGCTCCTCGCCAGGTGACGCTGCTATCACCTAGATGTGTTTATGCCCATAGTAGATCGGTGGTCATAATGTATTTGTCTCAAGAGAATCAACAGCTGTGGTGATATTTAAGATAATTGTCATTTATTGTTAAGTCTCAGCTGTGGTGTCACTGCCAGACACCACACTTGCTAGGTGGTAGCTTAAATCGGCCGCGGTCCATTAGTACATGTCGGACCCGCGTGTCGCCACTGTGTGATCGCAGACCGAGCGTCACCACACGACAGGTCTCGAGAGACGTACGAGAACTCGCCCCAGTTGTACGACGACGTTGCTAGCGACTATACTGACGAAGCCTTTGCTCTCATTTGCCGAGAGACAGTTAGAATAGCCTTCTGCTAAGTCCAGGTCTACTACCTAGCAAGGCGCCATTAGCCTTAGATAGCTTGTATCTAAAGAGTCGCACTTGTATCGCCACAATCTCCAGATGTCTCATCAAGAACGATGTATACAAAGGAAGGATTAAAAGTTAAGTAGTCCAGAAGTTACGTATTTTCTTTATAGCATTCATTACGTATCCTGTTTCAGACCTCACTCCATCCTTCGTGAGTTAGCGCGTGCATCTTGGCCGCCTCTTTCAATTAGTGTACGTAGTGTTGGCAAGTCTGCCAACACTACATCAGCCACATATTTTTAATTAGATTAAATGTTTCGATCACTCAGGACCATCTTCAGATTAAGGAGTTGCATCAGAAGCACATCTTGTCTGTTCGGAACCACATGTGAGAGTGCTGCAGTACTCCGATACGTGGTTCTGATGAATTACAGTACTCTGATATGTGGATCTGAATAGACGAGATGCCTTTCTGATGCAGCTACTTGTATCTGAAGATGATCCTGAGTGACCGAAACATGTCACCTAATTAGAAATGTGCAACTGAGACTGAACGAAAAATGAGAAAGCTTTGAAGATAGAAAAAGATAAGGAATCAGGAACATTATGGACATAAGATAGGAAAAGACAACACGGAGAGTAGAATTAGAAAACAGCAGAGGAAGAAGAGCAACTGAAGATTATGAAAAAAATGAAGAAAAACGGTATGGCCGCGATATGTATAAGGAAGCACCGAGAAAGTGCCTACAACCATGTCAGAGTAAACAGCGGATAAAAAGAAACAGAGAGAACAGGAAGAAAGGAGAGCCTATAGTCGGCATCCGCCGAGTGGGTACTGAGCGTAATCTACTCGGCCAGCGATACTGGAGCCGCGCGCTGTGCTCTGCACAGCACAGGGGGCCCGGAAGTCCGGCGGCGAGCGAGCGGCGGCCGGCAGGCGCGCTTTACCAATATCTGCCTTCCGGAGGAGCAGGCCCCATCATTAACGCCCAACAGATAAGCGCTCTCGGTGCGCCTAATTTCAGAAGACTACGCGCCCGGTGCCGTCGCCGCGGCCCAGCTCCCCAAGTTGAATACTCGGCCGGCTGCCGAGTACCTTCCTGCCGACCACAAACGCCATCACCCACCGGGCGCATTAGCGCGAGATTTATCCGAGCGGGCCAGAACAGAACGGAAATTGACTCAGATAGCGGGAACGCATCGAAACCGAACGAAATCGCTTTCCTTTTACGTCAGCTTCAGCATACCGCTGTAGATCAGAGATAAATTTGTGAAACAGCCGTATGGTCTATCTGCCTTGTGGCGTTATAGTCTCCAGAGTTCTGGGTACATCTACATCTACATTGCCGTGATTACTACGCAGTTCACATTTCAGTGTTTGGCTGAGGATGTACATGGCTAGCCATTAAAAATGACAGCACCAGAAAGGACAGTAAATAATCAAACTCTACTCGTCGTGCGTATACAATGTAGTAGAAACAATACATGATTTTTTTTTGTATCCATCTGTGGGACTTCATCTGTTCATTTCAGCAGTCGTTTTGATGTTATTTTATTATATTGCAACCAGTTTCGGTGACCTAATACACCATTTTCAAGAATGTGTCCATAAACAGTTATGATGCCATCATCAACTTACCAACGATGGAAATACAAAGACAGATTAAAACCAGAGTAATAATGGAGGACAACACTTTATTAATGAATTTCCAGAAATCATTTGACAGAAACCAACAGATACATCCATTGTCACATGCCTCCTCTCCTTCTTCTTCTGCCTTTGCCCAGCAGTTTTCGCAGGGTCGGCATGATTAGAGTCGGATTTGGCATGGTTAATTTTAAGGGGTGGTCGGATGCCCTTCCTGTCGCCACCCCGTGGGATGAGATGATGAAGACATGACAAACACCCAGCCCCTGAACAGAGAAAAATCTCTGACCCAGACGGGAATCGAACCCTGGCCCCTTTGCACTGCATTCCGTTGTGCTGCCCACTCAGCTATCAAGGCAGACCATTGTCACATATCTAACATAGAAGTGTACATACATACTATACCATAACGAATTTCCACTCTATATATTGCATAAATGTAATATTTATTAATAAACTTATTAATTAAATATTCTATGATTAAAGTCAGTCAGTTATACGATACACTAAACTGCAAAATCCTGAAGTAACCAACTAATCTATAAAAATAACTGTATAAAATTATGACTGTATGAAAGAAACTACGATAACACCAGAAATAAGTAAACCAAAGAAATATGCATCTATGTGCAATTACTCCTCTCAGAACAGCATCAACAATATCTGTCAATGTTGGTAAGGCTATTAAAATGACAGTATAAGTATATCTGTATGCCATGTCGGATTTATAAAATGATGAGGTGAAAATCGCATGTAGGCATATTTATGTCACCTGAGTAAAATGAATATCCAAGAATGAGTCAAAAGAGCAAATGTAGAAAACCACCTAATCATACCAAACCACAAACATACAAAATCCAAAATAATGTTCATGATGGACAACTTACACAGATCTATATACAACCATCCCTTGCAAAAGGACAGCCTCAACAAAAGCTAAGTGTCAATATAGGAAAAGCTATCAAACCGACAATGTAAATATATCTATATCAAGGTTACAAAATGCTGAAGTGCAAACCACAGAGGGGCATACTTACGTAGTATGCATAAAATGAGTATGCAAAATGAGTCAAAAGACCAAACACAGAAAACCACCCATATAACAACACACACAGAATATATGAAAAAAAAAACACAAAATACTACTCAGGGTGAACAACATTCAAGTACAACTGTATCCATATACCAGGTACTACATAAAACGAATATCCAACCAGAACCAGTATGTAGCTGATGTAAATGTCAGCAACTAAAAATATGCATCCACATAACACAATGTATCCACAGACCATACGATAAGTTATCAGTAACATCCAAGTCGAAAAAACTTCAAACACTCCAACATCGTATCAAAGAATTAGATATCAATAAAAAACCATATTGTACCTAATAATGTCTATGTAATGTCATGTAATGTCATAAAACAAGACACCAGATACCTGTATGGAATCAATATACAGGGTGGTCCATTGATAGTGACCGGGCCAAATATGTCACGTAATAAGCATCAAACGAAAAAACTACAAAGACGGAAACTCGTCTAGCTTGAAACGGGAAACCAGATGTTGCTATGGTTGGCCCGCTAGATGGCGCTTCCATAGGTCAAACGGATATCAACTGCTTTTTTTTTTTTTTTTAATAGGAACCCCCATTTTGTATTACATATTCATATAGCACGTAAAGAAATATGAATGCTTCAGTTGGACCACTTTTTTCGCTTTATGACATATGGTGCTGTAATAGTCACAAAGGTATAAGTACGTGGTATCACGTAACATTCCGCCAGTGCGTACGGTATTTGCTTCGTGATACATTACCCGTGTTAAAATGGACCGTTTACCAATTGCGGAAAAGGTCGATATCGTGTTGATGTATGGCTATTGTGATCAAAATGCCCAACGGGTGTGTGCTATGTGCGCTGCTCGGTATCCTGGACGACATCATCCAAGTGTCCGGACCGTTCGCCGGATAGTTACGTTATTTAAGAAAACAGGAAGTGTTCAGCCACGTGTGAAACGTCAACCACGACCTGCAACAAATTATGATGCCCAAGTAGGTGTTTTAGCTGCTCTCGCGGCTAATCAAAATGCCTCAAAGGGCTCTGAGCACTATGGGACTTAACATCTGAGGTCATCAGTCCCCTAGAACTTAGAACTACTTGAACCTAACTAACCTAAGGACATCACACACTTCCATGCCCGAGGCAGGATTCGAACCTGCAACCGTAGCGGTTCCAGACTGAAGTACGTAGAACCGTTCGGCCACACCGGCCGGCCGCGGCTAATCCGCACATCAATTGCAGACAAATTGCGCGAGAATTGGGAATCTCAACAACGTCAGTGTTGAGAATGCTACATCAACATCGATTGCACCCGTACCATATTTCTATGCACCAGGAATTGCATGGTGACACTTTGAACGTCGTGTAGACTTCTGCCACTGGGGACAAGAGAAATTACTGTACGATGACAGATTTTTTGCATGCGTTCTATTTAGCGACGAAGCGTCATTCACCAACAGCGGTAACGTAAACCGGCATAATATGCACTATAGGGCAACGTAAAATCCACGGTGGCTGCGACAAGTGGAACATCAGCGACCTTTTAATGTATGGTGCGGCATTATTGGAGGAAGGATAATTGGCCCCAATTTTATGGATGGCAATCATTTATGCTGATTGCCTACGTAATGTTCTACCGATGTTACTACAAGATGTTTCACTGCATGACAGAATGGCGATGTACTTCCAGCATGATGGATGTTCGGCACATAGCTCGCGTGCGGTTGAAGCGGCATTGAATAGCATATTTCATGACAGGTGGATTGGTCGTAGAAGCACAATACCATGACCCGCACGTTCACCAGATCTGACGTCCCCGGATTTCTTTCTGTGGGGAAAGATGAACAATACCTGCTATCGTGATCCACCGACAACGCCTAACAACATGCGTCAGCGCATTGTCAATGCATGTGCGGACATTACGAAAGGCGAACTACTCGCTGTTGAGAGGAATGTCGTTACACGTATTGCCAAATGTATTGAGGGTGAAAGACATCATTTTGAGCATTTATTGCATTAATGTGGTATTTACAGGTAATCACGCTGTAACAGCATGCGTTCTCAGAAATGTTAAGTTCGCAAAGGTACATGTATCACATTGGAACAACCGAAATAAAATGTTCAAACGTATCTACGTTCTGTATTTTAATTTAAAAAACCTACCTGTTACCAACTGTTCGTCTAAAATTGTGAGCCATATGTTTGTGACTATTACAGCGCCATCTATCACAAAGCGAAAAAAGTGGTCCAACTAAAACATTCATATTTCTTTACGTACTACACGAATATGTAATAAAGAATGGGGGTTCCTATTTTTAAAAAAACAGTTGATATCCGTTTGACCTATGGCAGCTACATGTAGGGGGCCAACCATAGCGCCATCTGGTTTCCCCCTTCAAGCTAGACAAGTTTCGTTCTTTGTAGTTTTTTCGTTTGACGCTTATTTCGTGAGATATTTGGCCCGGTCACGATCAATGGACCACGCTGTATACTACTTGGTAATGTCGCAAAAAGGTGTGGGACAACCACTTACACCAATGTCTGTACAACTTGTGTAACAGTATAAACCAGTTAATAAGATAGCATGTCAGCAAATGTCAAGGCTAACTAGGGGATAGACAGACGAATGTGAAGTTGGCTTCCCTGTAATAAAATACCCACAAGAATGCACACCCAGACCATCTATGTAATACCACACCAAAAAGAGTGGTACTAGTCTGTGAGGATACAGTAAAATATAAAGGATACCTCAACAGTATCCACCAATGAAGGAACAGAAAAAATATTTGAACAGTAAACCACTGAAAAGTTAGTCACATGTCTTGGATAAAAATAACATATTGTATTATCCCCAACAGTATATACGGAAGTCACTAAGGGGTTTAATCTAGGCAAAGCGGGCAATAGAAACAAAATAAATATGAGCTATCCATATATCCTGCAATGAATACAGTCAAATACGGTTTGGACATGTTAAGAAAATATTTATGTGGTAAAGCAAAACCATGGAATACAAGTGTGGAACCCAAAGACACGATTGAGCAATGTCGCAAATGGTGTAATGGTGTAAGACATCCACTTATACCAAACTGAGTACTACATGTGTAACCAGGTACGTATCCCACAGTGTTGTTGTTTTGTTGTTGTTGTCTTCAGTCCTAAGACTGGTTTGAGGCAGCTCTCCATGCTATTCTATCCTGTGCAAGCTTCTTCATCTCCCAGTACTTACTGCAACCTACATCCTTCTGAATCTGCTTAGTGTACTCATCTCTTGGTCTCCCTCTACGATTTTTACCCTCCACGCTGCCCTCCAATGCTAAATTTCTGGTCCCTTGAGGCCTCAGAACATGTCCTACCAACCGGTCCCTTCTTCTTGTCAAGTTGTGCCACAAACTCCTCTTCTCCCCAATTCTATTCAATACCTCCTCATTAGTCATGTGATCTACCCATCTAATCTTCAGCATTCTTCTGTAGCACCACATTTCAAAAACTTCTACTCTCTTCTTGTCCAAACTATTTATCGTCCATGTTTCACTTCCATACATGGCTACACTCCATACAAATACTTTCAGAAATGACTTCCTGACACTTAAATCTTTACCCGATGTTAACAAATTTCTCTTCTTCAGAAACGCTTTCCTTGCCATTGCCAGTCTACATTTTATATCCTCTCTACTTCGACCATGATCAGTTATTTTGCTCCCCAAATAGCAAAACTCGTTTACTACTTTAAGCGTCTCATTTCCTAATCTAATTCCCTCAACATCAACCGACTTAATTCTACTACATTCCATTATCCTCGTTTTGCTTTTGTTGATGTTCATCTTATATCCTCCTTTCAAGACACTGTCCATTCCGTTCAACAGCTCTTCCAAGTCCTTTGCTGTCTCTGACAGAATTACAATGTCATCGGCGAACCTCAAAGTTTTTATTTCTTCTCCATGGACTTTCATACCTACTCCGAATTTTTCTTTTGTTTCCTTTATTGCTTGCTCAATATACAGATTGAATAACATCGGGGACAGGCTACAACCCTGTCTCACTCCCTTCCCAACCGCTTCTTCCCTTTCATGTCCCTCGACTCTTATAACTGCCATCTGGTTTCTGTAAAAATTGTAAATAGCTTTTCGCTCCCTGTATTTTACCCCTGCCACCTTCAGAATTTGAAAGAGAGCATTCCAGTCACATTGTCAAAAGCTTTCTCTATGTCTACAAATGCCAGAAATGTAGGTTTGCCTTTCCTTAATCTATGTTCTAAGATAAGTCGTAGTGTCAGTATTGCCTCACGTGTTCCAACATTTCTGCGGAATCCAAACTGATCTTCCCCGAGGTCGGCTTCTACCAGTTTTTCCATTCGTCTGTAAAGAATTCGCGTTAGTATTTTGCAGCCGTGACATATTAAACTGATAGTTCGGTAATTTTCACATCTGTCAACACCAGCTTTCTTTGGGATAGGAATTACTGTATTCTTCTTGAAGTCTGAGGGTATTTCGCCTGTCTCATACATTTTGCTCACCAGATGGTAGAGTTTTGTCAGGACTGGCTCTCCCAAGGCCGTCAGTAGTTCTAATGGAATGTTGTCTACTCCTGGGGCCTTGTTTCGACTCAGGTCTTTCAGTGCTGCGCTATAAAGTCAGCACATGTCCCATGCATTAAGGTTACACGTCAATAGTCAAGTCAAAATAGAATACAGCCAGATGAACGGTAAAGTACGTCTCTGCGATAATTGTACCCACCAGAAGGAACATCCTGAACATTTGCATTAAACCCTACCAAAATGAGTGGTACTAGCCAGCGGCTGTGCAGTGCACCATAAAGGATAACTCAACTGTATCAATTCATCAAACATCAGAAAAGTTCTTTGACTATCAGACCACTCAAAAAGTTACTCATACGTATTTAAACATATGTGAACAAAGGAAATAAAATAAAATTAAAAGTGCATACATCTATGAATAAATATATTGTAAACCATTACACACATTAGTATTTTAATACACATTAAAACCAAAATAGCTTTTAGTCTTGCTCTTGTATGCATATTTCTATGGTTTACTTATTTCTAATATTGTTGTAGTTCCTTTCATACATCCGTCATTCTCTACAGCTATTTTTGTAGATTAGTAGGTTACCTTAGGATGTTGCACTTTAGTGTATCATCTAACCGATCAATTTTAATCACAGAATGATTAATTAATGATTTTATTAATAAATAGTACATTTGTACAACGCATAGAGTAGAAATTCGTTATGATATACTATATATAATTCTATTTTAAATATGTGACAAAGGATGTAT
Organism: Schistocerca nitens; assembly: GCF_023898315.1. Lineage (NCBI taxonomy): Eukaryota > Metazoa > Arthropoda > Insecta > Orthoptera > Acrididae > Schistocerca > Schistocerca nitens. The sequence goes on along the minus strand of NC_064620.1, from coordinate 20,242,207 downwards.
CTGTTGGTTTTTATCAAATGATTACAGGAAATTCACTTATGTGGTATTGTCCTTGAGTCTTATTCTCTAGCTAATCTGTCTGTGTATTTGCATAATAGGTAAGTTGATGATGCTATCATTACTGTTTATGCACACAGGTCTGAAGATGGTGTCCTGAGTAAACGAAACTGGCTGCAATATAATAAAATATCAAAACAATAGCTGTAGGGTCTGCAGCATGATCACGCAACCATCTGAACACAATATTTCATTGCTGCATCTTCATGTGAGGGCTCTGTACCCTAATCTCGCCAAACATCGTGGAGTGCCTGCGCTAGGGGGCAGCAGCAACGAATTTTGGCCTTCCGTGGTGTATAAAATGGCTGCCATTCACGGCGTCAGTCACATCCTGCGAGATTATCATGCAGAATTCTCGCCTTAAGATGCTGGCCAGGTGGACTGTATTCACAGGATTGCATTATCCGGCTTCAGGTCCGAAAAATATATAATGAATAGATAATTATAAACGGTCCAGTCACATTAATGTGACCACCTGTCAAATTATTGAATAACCACCTTTTGTAGCAAAGACTACAGGAACAAAACCAGTGAGATTCTGACAGATACAGACATGGATGTGGAGCCATACCAACTCCAATGCTGTGGCAGCTGCACTAAGTTTCTCGTTTGATGTTCCATTGTTCAAACAGCCCAATCGAGGTAATCCCACAGATATTCGATTGGGTTCAAATCTGGGGAGTTTGTTGGCAATGGGGGTATAGTAAACTGATCCTGGTGCTCTTCAAACCTCTCACGTATTCTGCAAACAGTGTGCATTGGTCCTATTAGTAGATGCCATCATGCTGAGGAAAAACTAATTGCATGTAGGGGTGGACATGTCCCAAAGGAGACATGCATACTTCTGTTATCCATTGTGCCTTCTAGAATAGCGAGATCACCTATGGAATGCCATGAAAATATTCCCCAGTCCATAACGCTCCCTCCACTGGCCTGCACTCTTATCACGATGATTGCTGCAGTGCCATACACGCCAAAGACTACCTAACCAATGGAGCATAAAACGTGATTCATCAGAAAAAAAACCCTGTCGCCACTGCAAATTCCAGCCTCCATTCCAGATACACAGCAGTCAGTGTGGGTGCATGAACCAAGCGCCTATGTGGAGACCCTTACGCAGCAGCGTTCGCTGAACGGTCGTTGAGCAGACACTGTTGGTAGCCCCTCGGTTCACCTGGGTAGTCAGTTGCTCAACAGCTGCACGTCTATTCGCCTCTACACATCCCCACACTCGTCGTTCATCCCTGTCATTTATGGCCTGTTGTACACCACAGTTGCCTGGGTGGGTTTTGGATATCACCGTTTTGCCACGCACGGCGTATTTTTACCCCGGCGGCAAGCGGACTGTCTACAGACCTTTTTGCAAATGCTTCTACCCTAGGCCCCAAAGCCAATGGCCATTCTCTTCTGGATGTCACATAAATCATTGCGTTCCTGCATTACGACAAAGACTGCAATGTTTCCTGCGTATCCCGATACACTTTAAATACCCTCCAATGATAGTGGTGCCACCTGTCGTCTGTGAGTGGTTATTACACACTGACATCGAACATAGGATGTGGTCAAATTGATGTGAGTGCACCGTGATTTGGCTGTATACATGGTCTGAAATTTAGTAATCAGAGATGCCACCTCTAGTAGCAACAATGGGCCTAATCTGAGTAGAAACTGACGTTTGATGACAGCTACGTGTACGTCATTCCGTGCTACTTCAGGTCTGTGCCAGAATTCATCAGTCATTGTAATAAAATACGCTACTGGTCATTAAAATTGCTACACCAAGAAGAAATGCAGATGATAAACAGGTATTCATTGGACAAATATATTATAGTAGAACTGACATGTCATTACATTTTCACGCAATTTGGGTGGATAGATCCTGAGAAATCAGTACCCAGAACAACCACCTCTGGTCATAATAAAGGCCTTGATACGACTGGGCATTGAGTCAAACAGAGCTTGGATGGCGTGTAGAGGTACAGCTGCCCATGCAGCTTGAGCACGATACCACAGTTCATCAAGAGTAGTGACTGGCGTATTGTGACGGGCCAGTTGCTCGGCCACCATTGACCAGACGTTTTGAATTGGTGAGAGATCTGGAGAATGTGCTGGCCAGGGCAGCAGTCGAACATTTTCTGTATTCAGAAAGGCCCGTACAGGACCTGCAATATGCGGTCGTGCATTATCCTGCTGAAATGTAGGGTTTCGCGGGGATCGAATGAAGGGTGGAATCACGGGTCGTAACACATCTGAAATGTAACGTCCACTGTTCAAAGTGCCCTCAATGCGAACAAGAGGTGACCGAGACGTGGAACCAATGACACCCCATACCATCACGACGGGTGATACGCCATTATGGCAATGACGAATACACGCTTACAATGTGCGTTCACGGCGGTGTCACCAAACACGGATGCGACCATCATGATGCTGTAAACAGAACCTGGATTCACCCTAAAAAATGACGTTTTGCCATTCGTGCACCCAGGTTCGTCGCTGAGTACACCATCGCAGGCACTCCTGTCTGTGATGCAGCGTCAAGGGTAACCGCAGCCACGGTCTCCGAGCTGATAGTCCATGTTGCTGCAAAACGTCGTCGAACTGTTCGTGCAGATGGTTGTTGTCTTGCAAACGTCCACATCTGATGACTCAGGGATCGAGAAGTGGCTCCACGATCCGTTAGTGCCATGCGGATAAGATGCCTGTCATCTCAACTGCTAGTGATACGAGGCCGCTGGGATCCAGCACGGCGTTCCGTATTACCCTCCTGAACCCACCGATTCCATATTCTGCTAACAGTCATTGGATCTCGACCAACGCGAGCAGCAATGTCGCGATACGATAAACCGCAATCGCGATAGGCTACAATCCGACCTTTATCAAAGTCCGAAACGTGATGGTACGCATTTCTCCTCCTTACACGAGGCATCACAATAACATTTCACCAGGCAACGCCGGTCAACTGCTGTTTGAGTATGAGCAATCGGTTGGAAACTTTCCTTATGTCAGCACGTTGTAGGTGTCGCCACCGGCGCCAACCTTGTGTGAATGCTCTGAAAAGCTAATCATTTGGATATCACAACATCTTCTTCCTGTCATTTAAATATCGCGTCTGTAGCACGTCATCTTCGTGGTGTAGCAGTTTTAATGGCCAGTAGTGTAAATGACGTCTGACTAGGGCCTCCCGTCGGGTAGACCGTTCGCCGGGTGCAAGCCACTTCGGCGAGGTGCGCGTCACTGAAATGATGATGATTAGGACAACACAACACCCAGTCCCTGAGCGGAGAAAATCTCCGACCCATCCGCGAATCGAACCCGGGCCCTTAGGATTGACATTCTGTCGCGCTGACCAGTCAGCTACCGGCGGCGGACGTCAGTCACTGTGATCGTTGAATGGTAGCGTGCCAGTACCTCGGCCACCCGTGAGACAGATGTTTTAAACATCCTCTGTATCGACGTCAGTGAGGACAGCACGGGAAAGTTTCAGTCTAGTATTATCTTGTTGAAAGACAACGTCACGGACACCTGGAAGGTAGGGCATCACTGCAGGTCTTAATACTTCAGATATGTAATACCTACCGTTAAGATTACTTACTACGTGAAAGAGAAAGACAGTATCACATACGCAATGGCAGCCCACACCATCACAGCAGGTGCTGTGCCCTCGTGACGATCACGTATGCAGTCTGGCAACATTCGTTGTCCTCAGAGCTCCACACACACAGATAAGTCGACCGTGATCTGTAGGCAGGACTGGGATCTTTTCTTTCTTTGCAGTAAGTTATAGCTAACAAAGAGGACAATGCCGCGCACTGGACACCCCCCTTTTTTTTACTACATCTTTTATTGAACTGGAATAGGAATTACAAGGTTCCATAAACATTTATGCATATTCAAAACATATCATTTTCTTCTCTTACACTTATAGCAATAATAATACTTTCTTTAAAAAAGGAAGAGTGAACAGGAAGTTACAGCAATGACGAATACACGCTTACAATGTGCGTTCACCGCGATGTCACCAAACACGGATGCGACCATCATGATGCTGTAAACAGAACCTGGATTCACCCTGTGTTGCATTCTCAGTTTGGTCTCAAAACAGTGTGCACTTTTATTCTGTTTCTTTGTAAACGTAAAACGATTTTCTCAAGCATCTTATTCGTATGTCTTTTTCAGTCAGATGATTACGTTACTGACTGATGCGCTCGCTTCGTCGTCGTTTTCATTTCTTAACCAGTCTCGAGCATCACGCATCGATAATTGGGCATTGATGGTCTATAGCTGGTTCCTAGATTAGGACCCCAGTGTTGTAATGACAAATGATCGGTAAGTTCCTAGTATCAGTGACTTTTTGAGTTTGGAGAGAAAAAAATGTCCTGCTTTCAAAAAGCCTGACAAACGCACTGCTTCTAGAGTGAGGGAAAAATTTCCAATCTGGTCGCAAAACTGGTCCGACTTTTATCTGATTTATGGCGGTTCCCGTGATAATAGAGAGCTTTCTCCTCACCTATTTTCAAATATTAATCGTTTTCTTGCGTAGATATATATGTTCCATGTTCGATTCAACACTATCCACTTCACATATGGATGAGGGGTAAGTCTGATTTTATATTTCCAAGCAATAATTGGGTAGTTTTCGGTGGTGACGTCTAGCCATCCAGCTCTTACGTATCGTCTGAAATGACGGGGTGCTGGCCGTGCGGTTAAAGGCGCTGCAGTCTGGAACCACAAGACCGCTACGGTCGCAGGTTCGAATCCTGCCTCGGGCATGGATGTTTGTGATGTCCTTAGGTTAGTTAGGTTTAACTAGTTCTAAGTTCTAGGGGACTAATGACCTCAGCAGTTGAGTCCCATAGTGCTCAGAGCCATTTGAACCATTTGACGAGGTGCTGCCCCACTCCTGTCCAGTGCTGTCTCTTCGTGCTGCCACGTCAAGAAAAGCGGCAATGATAGTCCAGTTGCCAACAGTCCGTGGCGCTCCAGACATCGCTCTGGATTCTTATTTCCTCACGCAACATATGTGACCTGCTCAAATATCCTGTGTGACCGAGCTAACAATGTGTCTGTCTTGTGACTTTATAAGCTTTCCCGCCGTAGTAATTGTTGATAATCTCCACGGGTTTCCTGCCGGATCCTAAAATCAACTCGACTAGATATTTCGGCGATCCACCTGTTCGCCATCTTCAGGAGACCGCTGTTGCTGCTGAGCCCCACTGGAAATTAATGCAAAGTCTGCAAATCGTCAGCCTACATAGGCCTCCGTACCGTACACTGTGGATGCACCGCCCAGCACACTTGCGCGAGAGCGAAAACGACGCAGGATTTTGCACTATCCCCTCCACGTCATCCCAGCTCTAACCAAGCGACTAATGAAAAATCAGAACTGTAAGCCCAATAGGAAAGCGCTATGTTTCACCAGTGTGCACGCAAACTCAGTTTAATTTCCAGACTGGAAACAGTTGATGTTTGTGGACCATCTAAAGCACTGTTGCGTCTTAGAAAACTTGCCTACATATATGTGAAAAATCATTCCTCTGGAAATTGTATTTATTTCCGATAACTGTACTTCTTTGTGAAAATTATGTGTACTGGCTTTTTTTGTATTGCAGCTTTATATAGTGAAATCAGATAATCTATGTGTGTTTGAAGTGAAATCTGAAGCTTCTGGGATAATTTCTGTCAGAAGTATTTGGTGTACTTTATAATGTAGTGCTAAAAACAAGCAGTATATCGTGAATGCTATCTAATGGGTGCCAAAAAAACTATACGAAGTGCATTTATTTTACAGAAAGTGTGAACACATGGCAAAATATGGAAAATTTGTGTTTTTGGTCGTAATATTTGATACGGTATTCATACACGGTACATCTGTTGTACTTCGACGTTGTATCAAATCTTGTTACATTCTGATTTAGATGTTTGGTTAAAAAAGTATTCTGCGACCACATGTAGGATTCAGTTACGTAAACTGGGCCTCCTTACCTTCTTACGTTTAAAGTCTTCCTGTATTAGTACATACTCTTATTACGTTGCTGATTCCGAGAGAGTAATAGGAATGGTTGATCAAAGAAAGTGGAGGCTATTTAAAATGACTAAAGCTGTTGATGTTGTTCAAAAACATGTGAGTTGGAAGAAGGCCAGTGAGCAGTTTAATGTTTCAGGAGCAACTCGTATGAGAGTGTCCAACAAGAAGTATAGTACATCTGAGGAAGCAGTAAAAACAAAAAGAAAATGACCTACACTTCTTGGTACAGATCCTGAAGAAGAGCTTGTTTAGTACTGTCTTGCTTACTCGCTATGACTTGTGAAGAATGGCTATACAACTGACAGAGAGAAATAACACTGAACACTCTTCTAAAGGCGAAATTACTGGGGAAATATGGGTAGTTATTAAACGACACAAAGCCAAACTGTCATAAATAGGAATATCCGATAGCATCGCACTTTGGTTCAGTAAGAAAACAGACGCAAATTCTATAGCTTTCTGGAATATGTTATATTATACATATTTTGCAACTAGATTATGTTATCTCCGATTTAATACCGTATTCTAATTTTGCTTAGAGCTTTTTGATTACTTGTACATGGATTTGATTTTGGCAGCTAGTTTTGGAACTGGCTAGGTGTAAGCTTTTAAAAAATGTTTTTCGTAATAACTTTTCGTTTATTTGCTATTATTAAAGTGCAAATGGTGGATTACATTATAAAATAAATATTATATTTTTTTAAAACATAATTTTTTACTCTTTTCTATTTGTTAAATAAAAACGAAAAGGAGGTCCGCTTTTAGGTACTTTCCTTTTTAAATGTCGTTGCTGCTCGTTCACTCTTAGCAATTTAAGCTATAGTCTTAGGTTCCTGGCTAACCACACCCCTGGAAATCGCTACATAGTCGAAAAGACAGTCAAATATTTGTTACGAGTAAGAATGCAAAATCATTACTGATCTCAGAATCCGTTGTAAGTGCTAAGAAGAACTTTTTTTTTCATGCAACGAGCGGAGAACCTGTGTTCATTGTCACGATAATACGATGCCTTTAACAAGATTGCCACACTGAACATTGAGCAGAGATATCAATGATACGGTTCATGTTGGGATCTCCTGATGATTTTTTTCCATTGATGCGTCGTTAACTGATATTTAATTATCCTACGAAGGGTGATATGTTTGTGATAAATCTTCAGTGCGCCAAAAACCACTATATGCAGCTTGTTTCTCCTCTGCACGAAAACATCTACCAGAAGGACAATATAAGGTGTCACACAACTTGCTGTGTACATGAGTGGTTTGAAAAGCACCAGGACGAGTTTACCGTACTCTCCAGGAAACCTGCCGGCCGCGGTGGTCTAGCGGTTCTGGCGCTGCAGTCCGGAACCGCGGGACTGCTACGGTCGCAGGTTCGAATCCTGCCTCGGGCATGGGTGTGTGTGATGTCCTTAGGTTAGTTAGGTTTAAGTAGTTCTAAGTTCTAGGGGACTTATGACCTAAGATGTTGAGTCCCATAGTGCTCAGAGCCATTTGAACCATTTTTTCTCCAGGAAACCAAACTTCACGGATTTAAACCCAGTCGAGACTGTGTGGGCTCACCTTGATCGGACTGTTCGCGCCATAGGTCCTCAGGCCAGAAACATAGCGCGGCTACCAATGGCACTGAAGTCGACTTGTCTCCAAATGCTTTTCATACCTTCCAGAAGCTCACTGATAGTCATCTTGCACGTCTGTGCTGCAAAAGATGGTTATCCAGGCTTCTGACAGGTGGTCACGTTAATATGACTTGACCGTGTATGTCGATAGCTGCAGCAGATGCACTGTTAATGTCAAAGTTTGGTATCGTATTATATGGGGTGATCAGCAGGAGTCTCACATAATTTGGGAAGTGGTTCTATATGTGAAAAGAAGTTCTGCGAACATGTGTCCGATTTTCGATCGTTATGGAACTGGAGCAGCTTGAAGCCTACATACATTGCATGGGGGCTTAATTATTAAAAAAGAATGCAAATAATATTTTAAATTTTTGATTTAGTAGCTGTCTGTCCGATTACGAAGTGTCGTAAACGGTTGGCCCTGACTAGTATTACTCCGCGATCTGACTGCATAGAATAACAACAAAGAATGAAAGAAAATTTCTGTTAACACAATTAATTACTTTAGTCCCCAGCAACTATAAAACGTACAAAACCAAAGCACAAGTGTAACTGTTCTGTGTGTGGAAGTGTGATTCAACGTACGCATCTGGCACGGTTCTTCTTCAATAACACAAGAAATTTTAAATATCATTTATACTGAAGTAATTAAAGAAAATAGAAATACTATAATTACGCAAGAAAACCAGAATTACACTCTAATACAAGAACACGAGCCAGATGCTTGTTGACTGAACCTGTGGTGACGCATTATTTAAGACATTGAAATAATGAAAAAAAAGGGAGTTTTGTTACCTTCATATATATTGACGAAAAGCACTCTAATCATTACAATATCTCCATTGGAACAACATCTGCTGTCTAGCCCATCAAACAACTGCATAAAACATGGAACAAGCACTCACTACTACAACATCTCCACAAGAACTCCCTACTACGACCTCTCGACAAGAACTGACTACTGCCACATCTCGACAAGAACTGCTCACCGCTACTTCTCAATAATCACTGCCAGTGGAGGCGGCGGAACAACACTCTCTAGCGCGATCCCCGGCGCTGCGGCTCAGCGCAGCCACCCTTCATATGCCCTTCCTCCACGGGCTAGAATTTGATGGTATTTTTGCCAGCATTGGTGGTGAAAATACCACCAAATTCGTCCAAAAAAAAAATACAGACAAAAAATAAAAGATAAAATTAATACATAAATATCACATAACTAGATAAAATTTTGGCTTTGCACTGACCTTTCAATAACCTAATATATAAAATACAGTAAGGAATACAAATTCTTTCATACAATGTCACTTTATATAATAGTTTACACAAGTATCATGTGGTTAAACAATTCAATCAATAGCGTCAGCAATGACGAATATGTGCAGGTAAGAGTCTCATAACATTTCACAAACAGTAATACACAAAAAATCAGTTTATACAAATATTCACATAAATGATTTCCATAGTTCAAGAAACAAGTAGTTGACAGTTCCAGCAGTAGCACCCAGCAATGGTTAACAGGTGCAAATACCAACAAGTGACATCATTTTAGTAGAAGCAGTTCCATCAGTGGCACCCAGCAATGTTGAGCAAGTGCAGACATCAACAGGTGACATCTTTTCAGTAGAAGCAGTCCATCAGTGGCACCCAGCATTGTTGAACAGGTGCAGACACCAACAAGTAACATCTTTTCAGTAGAAACAGTTCCATTAGTGGCACCCAGCAATGTTGAGCAAGTGCAGACATCAACAGGTGACATCTTTTCAGTAGAAGCAGTCCATCAGTGGCACCCAGCAATGTTGAGCAGGTGCAGACAGCAACAAGTGACATCATTTCAGTATAAGCAGTTCCACTAGTGACAACCAGCAATGTTGAGCAGGTACAGACACCAACAAGTGACATTTTCAGTATAAGCAGTTCCATTAGTGGCACCCAGGAAGGTTGAGCAAGTGCAGACATCAACAGGTGACATCTTTTCAGTAGAAGCAGTCCATCAGTGGCACCCAGCAATGTTGAGCAAGTGCAGACATCAACAGGTGACATCTTTTCAGTAAAAGCAGTCCATCAGTGGCACCCAGCATTGTTGAATAGGTGCAGACAGCAACAAGTGATATCATTCAGCAGAAACAGTTCCATTAGTGGCACCCAGCAATGTTGAGTAGGTGCAGACACCACAAGTGACTTCATTTCAGTAGAAGCAGTTCCACCAGTGGCACCCAGCAATGTTGAGCAGGTGCAGACACCAACAAGTGACATCATTCAGCAGAAACAGTTCCATTAGTGGCACCCAGCAATGTTGAGTAGGTGCAGACACCAGTCCATAATATTCACTATCACTAATCGCACTGTTCATCAGAGTTTATCAGCAGAAATTAAACATGTCCTAGTGGCACCAATCATGTAGAAAAAGTGCAAGTAACAGTCCATAATATTCACTATCACTAATCACACAGTTCATCAGCAGTACTTAAACATTTCTAAGTGGCACCCATTAATGTAGAGCAAGTGCAGATAACAGTCCATAATATTCACTATCACTAATCAGTCAGTTAATCAGAGTTCATTAGCACAAATTAAAAAAATATGCTCCTCACTTACTTTACCTCTTATCCACCAAAACTCCAATAATCATCAGCATCACATAATCTCAATACTTCAATAATACCTCTTACGTCGATACATATAAACCTTATCATCAATATAATTTACCTTACCTCTTGTCCACCAAAACTCCAATAATCATCAACTTCACATAATCTCAATACCTCAATAATACCTCTTCAATACGTCGACACATATATACCTTAGCGTCAATATCATCAATAATACCTCTTCAATACGTCGATACATAAAAACCTTACCACCAATATCATTTTACTTCCATAAGAACTCTTTCCTCTAGTCAGTCTCCTCGAACAAGTACAGATAAAATCCTAATGCAAACTTCAATTCATCGTCCCATACAATCCGAAGACACAATGTCCACACACAACCTCAGTGTAATCCATCTGATCCAAATCTTCTACTCATTATGAATCACAAAATACATTTTGGTTACCTTGTCCATCATTAAATAAAAGAAATGCATACATGACCTCTAACAGACTTTAGTTCGAAGAACTTTCAGTAAGTAAGTACGAGTACGGAGTGTGAATGATCGTAATATTTCACAGTGTGTACACCACTTCAATAATCATGGCAAACAGAAGCAAACATGTGGAGTATTTCTTGTGTCAAGTGTCACTTGCTATTTCAATTGCTCACGAAGAATGCAGTGTAATAACTGTCAATGGTCTAACCCTAGTGTTGGTATGTCATGTCGTTAGCTTCCTTCCTATTAGCATAAATTTATACAGCTTCCGTAAAACCTCCTACTCATGTGACTTCAATGAAGTTTCTTGTATTAATGTCGTTCGTAGCATTATAGCAGTTCATTGTCTTATCTTAAAATATAAGGCACAGAGCGTAAGCAAAACATGCAATAGCGACTAAATATACCAGTAGAGAACAGAATGTTAACAATTGGATGCAGCACAATTCCTACAACGAGGCTCTGCCAAGCGAACAATCTATAATTAATACCATAGTGTGACCTAAACTCCATGTTTGTACACAGCATATCAGCATTTCTATATACCAAATTAAAGAGTAGTTATGACAAAAAACAGAAATGTGTAAATATGCAATCCATACGCAAAGCAGCAAATATATACCTTACACAATAAACAGGTCATTAGCATCATATCAGCATAAGCAAATAAATGTTCATATGTAATCTTAATAAGTAAACACGAAGGCGCAAGCAGATAAATCACAAAGTATAACTTACATAAATAACCATATCAGTACACTTAATCAGGTGACAATTATAATTTAAATAAATAAGCACAGCAGGCACATAATAAAAAAATATGACATCAGTGAAAAAACATAGCAGCCAAGCGATGCATAATATACATAAGTAACAACCCTGTTCATTAATCAATCATTGTCAAAAATCAGTTAATGTACGCAAGCGCGTCGCTTCACAAGTAAATTCATAGAACATGAAATTTAGCACAAAGTATGAATCACGTAATCGCGAGCAGCAAATTACGTCTAAAGTACGTACCTATGTGGAAATATGTTACCTGAAAAATAAACTCAATTAATAGTTACCTTTTTAGTGTATTAGTTTCTTCTTCGAAATTACATTCTTCCTGAAATTTTCTCGATAGTAAGTCCTCTTAACGTCGGACACACACAGAATTTACCTGAAGGTCTTAAATATTTTATACAACCGTATCCTGAAAAATACTGAACGTTAATAACATAATTCATCAAGTCACTATAGCTTTATACTGAATTTAATTGGAGAAATTAGACTATGTATTTGTTTACGGCTGTCAGTGTATTCGCACTGAGTGCTCGATCAGCTGTAGGCGCGTGACGTAGGAAGTAATTGTTTGCGGTCAACGACTGCCTTGTGCGGCGCGCAGACTTCACTGTTGCTTTGAGTATGTGCCGCCGCCGGAACACGGCGCGGTATCCTTGTACTCTCCGCATGTTTACGTATAACTGTTGGTTTCTCAAAAGCATGTCATTCCACAAAAATTTTAACGTTAGATATGTGATGTATTCCCTTAGAGCGTCGAGATTTAAGAGTTTCTACTTCGACAGTGTTAACATGAATAATTTTGCGAATTCTATATGGACCGTTATAAAGCAGAAAAAATTTGCGACACAAGCCTTTTCCTTTGTGAGATAAACGATGGGACTTAATTAACACCTTTTGACCAACTGACAAGATTTTTAAACGACCAGGACGTTTCGCTGATTTCTCTCTTCTTGCAGCCGCCGATGCAATATTTTGTAGAGCCAGGTTGACAACTTCAGAATGCCGCAGTCTTCGTGAAGGAGGAAAAGGAACGATTTCAGAAATGCGATTTGTCGGTGCTTTATTTTTTAATATCAGTATAGGCGGTAAAGAAGTTGAAGCATTAGGGAGTTCATTCAGAATATTTTGAAAAATATGAAGATACTGATCCCATGTTCTATGATTCTGATGACAATACAATCGACACAATTTATTGATTTCCTTCATCCATCTCTCTGAAGCGTTAGACTGAGGGTGAAAAAGTGAAATGAAAATTGGTTTAATCTTACGACGCCGTAGAGTACGAAGCCAAATTTTGGAGCGAAACTGTGATCCATTATCTGATATAACCTTATCAACATGACCCACTTCTTTAAGAAAATGTTTGATGAAAGCATTAGATACTGAACGAGCTGTTGCTTTGCGTAAAGGTGTAAAACACACATATTTTGATGTCAATTCCACTGCTACCAAAATGTACGCAAAACCATTAGTAGAACGAACCACTGGACCGAACAAATCGACTGCAGCCATGTCCTTTAATTTCGCTGGAATGATAGGAAACAACGGTGCTCTGTGAGAAATAGTTGGCGGCTTAGCCTTTTGACATAATTTGCATTTGGCAAGAACAGATCGAATACGTTTTTCCATATTACTGAAGTAGCAATTTTCTCGTAATTTATGAAAGCATTTTCTGGGACCAAAGTGCGCATAACTGAAATGTGTGTACCAAATCAATTTATTGACCCACTCATCAGGAATACAAACTAACCAAACAGAGTTGTCGACCGATTTTCGTTTGAAAAGAATATCATTGCGAACTAAATAATACTGTCTAATCGCTACGCTTTCCTTTCTCCTCCACTTCTCCTTAATGTCCTTCCAGATTGGATCCTTATTTTGCTCCTTAGCGATGTCCTGGAGCGAAGACGAAATAAAATTCTCAAACGCAACACCTTGAATATACATCAAACAATAATGGTTTTCTTTGCAGTCCTCCTCAGCATTTTGTTTCAAACCCATAGGTGCGCGTGATAAAGCATCAGCAATAATATTTGAAGATCCCTGTATGTAAACAATACTAAAATCAAATTCCTGTAGATACAACGCCCATCGTGACAATCTTCCATGAGTTAATTTTGTTGACATAAGAAATTCCAGAGCTCGATGATCGGTGTAAACCTTAGTATGTCTGCCAAACAAAAATGTGCGAAATTTTGTGAAAGCCCATACAACAGCCAAAGCTTCAAGTTCCGTAATCGAGTAATTCTTTTCGGATTTAGAGAGAACACGACTTCCAAATGCAATAGTCTTCTGTACTACAACGCCGTTTTCTTCTATCTCTTGAAATAAGTGTGCACCTAGGCCTTTGTATGATGAGTCCGTCGCCAAACAAAAATCTTTAGATAAATCCGGATGTGAAAGAAGTGGAGCAGCAACTAAAGCATCACGAAGTTGTTCAAATTCTGACTGAGCTTCCTCATCCCAACACCAATTAGAATTCTTTCCAGATAGTTCACATAAACGAGGTGTAGCCAAATTGTCCAATCTAACAAAGCGTCTAAGAAAATTACAGACACCAAGGAAACTACGAACATCACGTTTTGTGGTAGGAACAGCATAATTACGAATAGCGTCTAGTTTTTCTGGATCAGGAAGAATACCTTCTGTAGAAATAATGTGACCGAGAAATTTCACCTGAGAACGACCAAATTCAGATTTTTCCAAGTTCACTGTAATGCCAACTCTTTCAAAAATACGTAATAATGAATCCAAAATTTGTTGTGCTCACTCCAAGAACGTTTAGCAATAAGAATATCGTCAACATATGCAGTAATATTGTCACGAAGATAAACAGGTAAAATTTCGTTTAAACTACGAATGAATGCTGCAGAAGATACAGTAAGTCCAAACGGTAATTTCCGAAACTGGTAACAGTTACCAAAGGCTAAAAAGGCAGTGTATTTTCTACAATCAGGGTGGAGTTCTATTTGCCAAAAACTTGCGCGCATATCAATCGTGGATAAAACTTTAATTCCATGGAAATGTTGAAGAAGTTCATCTAAATTTTGTGGACGGTCAGTTTCAGGAATGATGATATTATTTATCTGTCTGGAATCCAGAACCAAACGAATTGACCCATCCTTTTTAAGAACAACGTGTAATGGGCTGGTATAAGGACTGACTGCTGGCTCAATAATGCCTTGATCTATCATGTATTGAAGTTCACTCTTAACCTTGTCTCTGTAAGCCAAAGGAATAGTGTACGTTTTCCCCCGAAATGGTGTGTGTTCTTTTACTTTAAATAAATATTGTAGGCCTTGTATAGTTCCTGTGTGATGACTAAATACTGTAGCATGTGAAGTCAAAATGTGGTGCAGCTCTTCTCTTGCAACGTCATCTGGCACTTCATCTTTCTTAATCTTTTCATTAATTAATTCTGCGCTATTAATTATATCATCCATCGCGTCTCTGTATCTATTGTCATTGTCATGAATAAACACATTGTCGTCATAATGCTCGACGAAAACATCAGAAGTAAGAAACCTTAAACATTTTGTATCTGATTCAGATCTTGCTAAACACTCGAAAAATTTCAAACATTTCGGCATTCCGGCAACAGTCAAATTCACACTTCCTTCTTTAAATTTCAAAATTGCCTTATGTGTGTTAAGAAACTCCATACCTAATATAATTTGTGTACTGAGTAATGGAACAATAATAAAATTAGCAGAAAATTCGTATCCTTGACAAATGAAATTTAGGTTGGTCTGTTGTTTAACTTCCACACTTTTTCCAGAAATCGCTCCTCGAATTGTAGTTTTAGAAATAGGTAACACAGGACAAGCAATAGTTCTTACACATATACGAAAAACTGATTCACTAATGACATTCAGTGGGCTCCCAGAATCTAAAACTGCAGTGAACTTATTCTTACCCACACATACTTCAGTAACAGGATGTAAAAATGCGTCCACATTATTTTCCTTTTCGTCTAGCAAAATGTCTCTCATGTCTTCCAGGCGTACGTAGTGTAAAGCCGTAGTGTCATTACTTTCTGAACCGTCTATATTGCTGCCAGAAGCCGAAGCTACAAGTCATTGTCGATTGCTTGCGTCACGTCTTTGATTATTCGCGTCATTTCGCGGATCAATTTCTACTATTTGCACTTGTCTCTCTGAAGTTCTGCCACGTGGAGGATGCCAATTAGGTCCTTCCTGTCTGTTAGATGTAAATCCTTGGTTGTGTCTGTTATTAAAATTTCTGTTTTCCTGTCTGTCTGCATAACTACTTCGTGTGTAATTTCGACTGTCACTTCTGAAATTATTGTTGTATCTACTACCCTGGTTATTTCTGTAGTAAGAATTTCTATTATTGTATGAATAATTTCTGTCTTGATGATACCGATTACTGTTTCCGTATGATTGATCATTCCGGTAGGGATTACCGTTATTATAATTGTCTGTGTAATTTCTGTTAGAACGTCTGTTATTGTCATAAGGCTGATATCTATTGTCCTGTCTGTTACGTCTGTCATTCTCAAAATTACCCATATAACGCCCGTTCCGATCACTATCCCTTTTCTCTGAAAATCTATTGTAATTACTGTTACTGAAAAAATTACAAGAAGTCCCGTCGTCGTTGTCATACTCAAGTTCTTGTAACAAAGTCTTAAAAGTCTCAATGTCGTCTTTACATCTTCCGGCTAAAGCAATTTGTCTTATGGATTGTGGCAGCTTAGTTAAACAAATGCGAATTAATTCAGTCGGGCTATAAGGGTTGGACAGGAACTGATTCTTTCGAATCATGTCTTCAAAGTATTCTGCCGGCGTGCGGAACTCAGACTGTTTAAAATTACGCTGCATAATAAGACTGTGTTTGACTCTGTCTTGCGTGTTTTCGGACCAATATGCCGATAGAAATGCATGATAAAAATCATTTAGATTATTACAATCTCTAATAAGTGCGCGCATCCGCGTCGCCGGTTCGTTTTCTAAATATCCACACATAAATTCCAGTTTGTGACTTAGTGGCCAATTTGGTGGAAGTGCGTACATAAATTGATCTAACCATGAACACGGATGTATGTCATTCTTAGAATTGCGGAAGATCTTAAATTTCCGAACAGTCAAAAAGTGTTTATAGTCAAAGTTTTCGCCTCGTGGCGACAAAGACCTACCGCGTCTGTCCCAGTCCCAATGTTGATTATTGTCAAGTTCGCGCGCCTGGCGCTCTCTTGTTGCATCCCGTAAATGAAACAAATTATTTTCTTCAAACCCCTCTGCTATCTGTGATTCTAAATTTCTTCTACTGTCTTTTCCTACGATTTCGCTTTCAATTTGTTTGACTTGCTTTCGTAATGCCTCAACTTCCCTTTTGACACGTTCATTAAATTTTCCCTGATTTTCAACATGCTTATTTATGTTCTGGTACTCTTCGGTTTCTGCAAATGGTAATGGAGCTGTATCATCCGAATCTCTGTCCCCATGTAAACTAAGATTTGTCAATTTATCTGAATTCTCCTCAACTCTTTCCGATAAGTCACCTATTTTTTCTTTCTGTTTATTTACGTCTTCCGTAAGTGTCGCGACTGGGGTTTCAGTGTTGACACATTTGGTAGTTAACTGTTCATATTGTTGTGTTAGGTTATTTAATCTGTCATTTGGTACGGATTCCTCGATTCTCTCAAATATTTCTTCCTTATCGTGTGCACGTTGTAAATTTAACTCTGAAAATTTCTGTACTATCACGCGATCTCTTTCTTCCTGTTCTCTATCCTGTTCCCTTTGTCTAATCTCTACTGCAACTAATCTATTATTGTGAGAATTCAAAATCGGTTGTACTTCTTCTCTAATTTCTTTCTTTAATTCATCTTTCATGTTTTTGAAACATGTCCCTATTCGTGAGTCTAACCGTGTTTCCATTGTTCCCATCTCAGTTCTAATTGTTCCTATTTGTGAGTCTAACCGTGTTTCCATTGTTCCCATATCAGTTTTTAATTCAGATCCCAAAGTTCCCATCTCTGTTTTAATTGTTCCTATCTCTGTTTTAATTGTTCCTATTTGTGATCCCAGTGAGTCTAACCGTGATCCCAAATTTAATATTGCACCCATCAACTGCTCCATATGAACTAGTTCAAAATTCCTTTCGCCCCTAACATTTCCCACAAAACCAGCTTCCTTCGTCATAGCTGTAAGGCTGTCTGTGTTCGATACTATTACAGAATCTTCTGTCGTTAATCTCGTATTCTGAAAATTTTTTGATTGTGAAAAGTTTTGAAATGGTTCCGGACTATTTTCCCGACTTATTAAATTGTTTTCCACTTCATTATTCATGATACTGTTTTCCTCTGTTGGCGAGTTCGCCATGTTAACAATTTCGTCATTCTCACTATCCATCATTTTTGCCTTTTTCATCGATCGCGTAATCATTTACAAAACATACAAAACTCGTCACTATATGAAAATTACCATTAGAAGAATCCCAATTACCAAATCTACACATGCAATATAGACTACAATTACTAAACTACAAATTACTACAACAATACTACTGTCTACTATTTTTACAATCAGAAGAATTCCAAGGGACGATCCTGGCAGGGTCGCCACGTGCATGGGGGCTTAATTATTAAAAAAGAATGCAAATAATATTTTAAATTTTTGATTTAGTAGCTGTCTGTCCGATTACGAAGTGTCGTAAACGGTTGGCCCTGACTAGTATTACTCCGCGATCTGACTGCATAGAATAACAACAAAGAATGAAAGAAAATTTCCGTTAACACAATTAATTAATTAAGTCCCCAGCAACTATAAAATGTACAAAACCAAAGCACAAGTGTAACTGTTCTGTGTGTGGAAGTGTGATTCAACGTACGCATCTGGCACGGTTCTTCTTCAATAACACAAGAAATTTTAAATATCATTTATACTGAAGTAATTAAAGAAAATAGAAATACTATAATTACGCAAGAAAACCAGAATTACACTCTAATACAAGAACACGAGCCAGATGCTTGTTGACTGAACCTGTGGTGACGCATTATTTAAGACATTGAAATAATGAAAAAAAAGGGAGTTTTGTTACCTTCATATATATTGACGAAAAGCACTCTAATCATTACAATATCTCCATTGGAACAACATCTGCTGTCTAGCCCATCAAACAACTGCATAAAACATGGAACAAGCACTCACTACTACAACATCTCCACAAGCACTCCCTACTACGACCTCTCGACAAGAACTGCTCACCGCTACTTCTCAATAATTACTGCCAGTGGAGGCGGCGGAACAACACTCTCTAGCGCGATCCCCGGCGCTGCGGCTCAGCGCAGCCACCCTTCAACATTCACGAATGACCGTGAAGAAAAATGTAAATGTACCTCACCAAAATGCTGTGTAGACCCTGTGGTGGACAGAATAATGGATCGACAGATAACTGATCCACCCTACAAGAGATGTTCAAAAAGTCCTCCACCCGTCTCAATACACTTGTCAATGCGTTGGACTGTGTGTTGTGTTGCACTTCAAACATCATCTCGGCGGGCTTTAATGTGGGCAACAGCGTCGGTGACGCGAGCGATAAGTTCCTCACGTGTATCCACTTTCGTAGTGTACACATATCCCTTTAATTAGCCCCCTACAAAGAAGTTTAATGGGGTTAGGTCGGGTGATCTGGCAAGTCAGTTAATGTGTCCGCCACGGCCAATCCACCGTTGAGGAAATGTGTTATTCAGATACTGTGATACTTATCTGGTACAGAGAATCGTTGATACATTATGTTGCAGGTACATTTGCCATTGTTGCTCTAACGGCACATCTTCCAAAAAGTGCAGGTAGGTTTTGTATCACGAAATGTGCGTACACTGCGATTGTCGTGCAATTTGGCAGGAACACAGGACCCATCACTGGGTCATCAGTCATAACAGTCTAGATGTTCACTGAGGAGCTACCTTCGAATCTTTTTTCCCTAGTGTTATGTGGGTTCTCCATCGCCCACGCATGAGAATTTCTGGTGTTCATGATACCACTGTGTGTAACTGTAGTCTCACGTGTAAATAATGGGTACCGCACGACGTCTCTGTTTACAGCCTATCATTCAGAAAATTGTTGTCTACTTCCTGAGTCACCTGAATGCAAATGTTGCACGGGCTGCACATGGACTGGGTACAAGCCATCGGAATGCAACGTACGCCACACTTGCGTTTATGGAATATCGAACTGATGGCTAATGCGCCTTTTGCTGGTGGTTCGACTTCATTGTACCACTGTAATAATATCGTCCCTTTCCTAAACTGACTGCACGGCTTCAAGTTCTGATGTTACATGTATACTGGTTAGTGTTCTGGATTCACGTACTGTTTGAAAACCTATGAGAAATACCCTGGCATACGGGGTCCATCGATGAGGGAAACGTCTCTGGTATTCTGTCATAGCTGCAGGAGCAGTGCCCCTTGGATTTGCTCAGTTAAACAACACTCATGCATGTTATGCACTCGGCCTCTCGCACTGATCCAACACGCAACTGTACACAGGGTACGACTGCCACTGAGTCACAGTGCTGCCATCTGTTGGAGAACCCCCACACTTCTTATACGATGGATCAGTCATGCGTCCCACCATTATTCCGTCCACCACAGCGCCTACACATTTTTCACATCCATTCATGGATGTGTATAATCTCCGACCCGGTCCAGTTTCATAACGATCGAAAATCGGGCACATGTTCATAGGACTTTTTCGGTTTATTGTCACACTCACAAATTACGTGACATTTCCGCTGAATCACCCTGTATAAATCATCAAATACCGAGTGATCAAAAAGTCAGTATAAATTTGAAAACGGAATAAATCACGGAATAATGTAGACAGAGAGGTACAAATTCACACACATGCTTGGAATGACATGGGGTTTCATTAGAACCAAAAAAATACAAAAGTTAAAAAAAAATGTCCGACAGATGGCGCTTCATCTGATCAGAATAGCAATAATTAGCATAACAAAGTAAGACAAAGCAAAGATGATGTTCTTTACAGGAAATGCTCAATATGTCCACAAACATTCTTCAACAATAGCTGTAGTCGAGGAATAATGTTGTGAACAGCACTGTAAAGCATGTCCGGAGTTATGGTGAGGCATTGGCGTCGGATGTTGTCTTTCAGCATCCCTAGAGATGTCGGTCGATCAGGATACACTTCCGACTTCAGGTAACCCCAAAGCCAATAATCGCACGGACTGAGGTCTGGGGACGTGGGAGGCCAAGTATGACAAAAGTGGCCACTGAGCACACGATCATCACCAAACAACGCGCGCAAGAGATCTTTCACGCGGCTAGCAATATGGGGTGGAGCGCCATCCTGCATAAACCTCGTACGTTCCAGCAGGTGTTTATCAGCCAGGTCGGGGATGATACGATTCTGTAACATATCGGCGTATCTCTCACCCGTCACGGTAGCAGTTACAAAACCAGAATCACGCATTTCCTCGAAGAAAAAAGGCCCGATAACGGTAGATGTGGTAAATCCAATCCATACCGTGACTTTCTCGTCGTGCAATGGAGTTTACACGACAGTTCTAGGATTTTCGGTAGCCCAAATTTTGCAGTTGTGGGCGTTGACAGACCCTCGGAGCGTGAAATGAGCTTCGTCGGTCCACAACACGTTACTCAACCAATCGTCATCTTCGCCATCTTTTGAAACCCCCACACCGCAAATGCCCTCCGCTTCACTAAATCGCCAGGTAACAAACAGTTCATTATGCCGATGGATTTTGTACGGATAGCATCGGAGGGTACGCCTAAGTGCCAACCAAACAGTAGTGTATGGAATGCCGGTGCGACGTGCGACTGCACGAGCATTGACTTCCCCGTGCATAGACGAATCCGCTGCAGTCTCCATTTCTTCCTGAACTTTCTCAGCAGCATTACGCCTTGTGCTCTGTCGGCCACTACGAGGTCTATCGTCTAAACAACCCGCGGCTTCGAACTTCGAAATCATTCTCGCCACAGCTGCATTTGTCAACGGACCTTTACCCGTTCGAATCCCCTTCCTATGGCGACAGGATCGTAACGCTGAACTAGCACATTCGCCATTCTGATAATACAGCTTCACTAAAAGCGCCTTTTCAGGTAACGTCAACGTGCTGCGACTGCTGGCGCAGCTGATTCTCTCTCTCATTACAGTTCCTTTTATACACGATTGCCATGCGCAGTCACTGACGTTTTGCTGTCCAGCACCATCTCTCGGACATTTTGTGAACTATGTTTTTCTTTCGTTCTAATGAAACCCCATGTCATTCCAAGCATGTGAGTCAATTTTTACCTCTCTATCTACATTATTCCGTGGTTTATTAAGTTTTCAAATTTATAATGACTTTTTGATCACCCGGTCGTTTGAGTGATAGGTTAGTAGCTCAAAGCAGACTTTTTGCACTAGTGATAAGAATCTTCTGGAGTAATCGAGTGGTAAGCTGTCGAGCCTTGGAGTAGTGATGCCACTGCAAGAGAGAACTGACGCAAGAGCAGCTGGTTCTAGAGCGAGGGAGACGAGAACAACAACCTCCAGTAGCTGCGAGTCGCCCTGCAGGATACAACAGCTACAGCATATTGGCTTCTAATGATGAGACTCCGAGAGGAATGAAAGGAAGTGTGCTGCCAAAGAGTAGCAACCAGTTGATCATTGCAACAGAAGCAATACCTCTGGAGGTGAGAATCATTTTTAGAAGGATGGAACATTGTTGCTGTCGAGCTACAACTATGCGTCTGCACCAGTAAAAACTGTAGCCTGATACATTGATCTACACACATTTTATGGAAATGAAATAAGCTAAGCTTTGTCCCACTGAATTCGGAATTGACGTTAAAAATTGCGTGTTAGATCTACTTTTCGAATTGCAGCCATTGCCTGTTATTACGCCTTTTGTTGCAAAATATGAAGTCTCATATATAAGCAATTGGCTACACTGCCTGTGCATGTCATCGTTCTCGCAGAACTGTGCCATCACTTCATCGGGTACATCCGTGCACGTGTCCGTCATGTATTCAGCAGCTTTGCGGCCAGAAAAGAGCTTTATGGGAAGTATTATAAAGAAGATAGTTATCTTGTTTTGCGGTGGCTCGAAGTGCTTCCGTGATAATTATGTTATGATATCCCTTCAGTTGAAAATTTACTGTTTAGCGTAAGCACAAAATGTCTTGTAAACACTTAAATACCGCAGATAACCTCTGCTGCTTTTGTGAAGAAGTAACATTTGCAGAATGAGATTTTCACTCTGCAGCGGAGTGTGCGCTGATATGAAACTTCCTGGCAGATTAAAACTGTGTGCCCGACCGAGACTCGAAATCGGGACCTTTGCCTTTCGCGGGCAAGTGCTCTACCATCTGAGCTACCGAAGCACGACTCACGCCCGGTACTCACAGCTTCACTTCTGCCAGTATCTCGTCTCCTACCTTCCAAACTTTACAGAAGCTCTCCTGCGAAGGCAAAGGTCCCGAGTTCGAGTCTCGGTCGGGCACACAGTTTTAATCTGCCAGGAAGTTTCAAGTAACATTTGCTTCTAGAAAGTGTCCAGTTAAGTCTTCAACAAAAAAAGGAATATTTCTTATATTTTGGCTGTAAGATAGGCGACCAGAGTAAGAAATGGGCACCGCATGTATGCTGAACTATGTGTTCGTCCAACTGGAACACATGGATGAATAGAAAAGGATCTCACATGTCGTTTGGAGTCCTGATGATTTGGAGGGAGCCCACCAACCATACTATTGACTGTTATTTCTGTGTGGCTCCCTCTATAAACAAAGGAATCCCCATGAAGAAACACTCAACAGTTTTATACCCTAATATAACCTCTACAATTCGCCCTTTGCCTCATGTTAGCGAATGTCCTGTCCCTGAATCACAATAAAATGCTTCTGTGAACTATGATGAAGATAGCAGTGCTTCCACGACTGAATATAAAGATGAGCTGCAATAACTCCGAGAGATATAGACTTCTTTCAAAGAAGGGACCTAGTCTTCTAGTCTAGAGCTTCCTAAAAATAAGGCAGAACTTCGGGCATCACAGTTACAACATTCGAAGTATCTCCACGACTTCATGAAAGTGGTAACATTTCGCTGTAGAATTTAAAAAAATAAATTGTTTATTTAAAACTGAGGCACACTTCACATTCTGCAAAGACCTAATTGATCTGATGGAGGCACTGAATACGAAGTCCTGATCAATGGCGATTGTTAATCGATGATTCGACGAAAAGTCTTAAAGGAGCACTTTTGCACAATGGAAATGTGTTTCCTTCCATTCCTTGTGGATTATGCCGCCAGTACAAAATAAGCATATACAAATATGAGAAAGGTCCTGACACGCGTAGACTACATGAGATGCCATTGGGAAGTGTGTGCGGATTTTAAAGTTATTCCCATTTTATTAGGGATTCAGTCCGGCTACACCAGATACTGTTGTTTCGTCTGCGAGTGGGATAGGTGGGCAAGGAACAAAGAATATTACCAGAAATTTTGGCCCACGAGTCAGTCACTAACACCTGGAAAAATGTGTTGTGTGGATCAGTGATAGAGCGAAACAAAGTTTTGCTGTCAGCACTAGATATAGAACTACGACTTACGAAAAATTTCGTGAAAGCTTTAGATGCAAATGGCTTTGTATTCACTTACTTACGTCAAAAGTTTCCCAGGTTCAGTTTTGAAAAGTGAAAGCAGATGTGTTTTTTGATTCACAAATTAGAGAACTTTTTAAAGACAATGAGTTTGAAATAGCGGTAAATGACAAGAAGAAAAGGATTTAGCTGTCATTCAAGAATGTTTCAAACAGCTTTGTGGGAAACTTCAAAGACAACATTTTCAAAGAACCTGTGGATGATCTGAAGTGCTCGAACGAATAGCTGAAATGTAACATGTCACTAAAGTGTTCGTATGAATAGCTGAAATGTAAAATGTCACTAAAAATGCACTGTTTGAAATCACATCTAGATCGCCCTAGATTTCTTTCCGCCAGATTGTGGTGATGTGAGCGATAAACATGGTGAGTGGTATTTCACACGACATTTCATTTCGCTAATCGAGTAAAGATGTAAAGGGAAATTGCTGGATAGTGAGAACAGACGCTCCTGCAACATAAAAGCAGAGACAGACCAGAAAAGACGTTTTTAATGTAATTGTTCTTTTTCATGTTTTAATTTTTTTCACGAGAGACAAACCATTTTTCATGTTTTCATTTTTTGCGAGATTCATGTATTACATTATTATCTGAGAAACGAGAGCTAATAATTAAATTTAAACATTTTCGCCGTTAGCAACGCTAAAAACATTGCAAGGGGTTGCCTCTAGTCAATCTTATTTGACGCAGACACGCAATGTAACCCCGCTCAAGGAGCAAGTTCCACACTAAAGTACAGTTTATTTAAAGGAATTGTGTGCAAGTGAACAGAAGGAAAGGGGTGGCCCTAACGTGGAGACCGCAGTTGTGCTCCTATTAAACATTCATAACTACCCATTAGAGACGGGGACTATCAGCTATGCTAATGAAACAAGGATTACACGTAGCAATACTTATTGGTTACAAATTCAATTATTGCTTCAAAGGAACCAGGACCAAATACTCCTCACCAGAGCCCGCATCTCGCTTCCCACGCCCGGGTTCCCGGGTTCGATTCCCGGCGGGGTCAGGGATTTTCTCTGCCTCGTGATGGCTGGGTGTTGTGTGCTGTCCTTAGGTTAGTTAGGTTTAAGTAGTTCTAAGTTCTAGGGGACTTATGACCACAGCAGTTGAGTCCCATAGTGCTCAGAGCCATTTGAACCATTTGAACTCCTCACCAGAGAATGAGTGCATATGCGAACATGAACCTGTGATAGCGGAGGATCTTCGGAGGGAAAAGGCTAGATAAGTTCTGATAAAATACATCGAACAGACAAGAACTCATATCAGCTGACTGCTAATCGCGAAATTGAATTTATGTGATGACTGCACTGGAAGGTTAGCGAGTAAAAGGGAAACAGAATCCCAAAGAGTAAAATCATGACCCAAAGGTCACCATACACTGACCGATTAATTAATCTGAAACACTGTACCTATCATCCTGTACGAATTCGTACACCATTTAGCTGCGAAACTTACATCAACGGCGGGAAACGAGGCACGGCGAGGCTACGGGTGGACAAGGACTCTGGTATGGTGCGGTTCATCTGCTCGCGAATCTACTGCTCCTCTCCAAGTCTGTTCCTCCCTCTGCTGCTCAAGGCGAAGAAGTCCACCCTCTCCTGCAAGCGACGATGAGGAGTCTTCTCTACAGCTCCCAGCGGAGAAGTGTCTGAGATACCGTGCTCTCCTGATCGTTCATAGTGTGAGCCCGCCAAAACTGCTGTTTTGGTCAGTATGACATAGCGTACTTTATTTCTCCAATCCAAAAACTCATAACAATTTTGTTCTGGAAGGTTTGTTGTCACTTTTCGGAATATTGCAAACGCCGACCTATCCCGCTTCTTTGTTCTAAGAACTTGCCAGGGCCGCCGTATGGCAAATCGTAGTGCCTAAAGACTGCGAACTCTGACGTCTCAAAACACGGTCCACCCAAACTTTCTGTAACTTGTCCTTCTGAGAGTTGACGCTCATGTCCGGTGGCACGTCGGCAGGAGACAAAAGACTCGCCTGTGGAGACGCCCCGTAGATACTTCACAAAAGTAGATTGTTATCGTACGGGACACGCCATTTGAGTAGGTGGCCTGTTCCTTCGAAGAAAACTCGGTATTTATATTCCCCACTCCGGCGAGGCGTGGGCGAGTTCACTGAAATCAGCAAGGAGCCGCTTTCTTCCCCGAGTATTGCTAATCCTGTCAAAGACGCACGCCGTCCCTGTGGATGCGACAGCAAGGGGCTGCTCATAGTGACTCGGGCGACCCGTGTGTACACACCCGGCGCGCGCGTCTGATAACTCGTCTCGCTCGCAGAGGGCAGGCCGAAGCTATTGGAAACTGCACGGGTCATGCTTTGACTTCCCTCCAACTACCAGAAGAGTGTATTCAATATTCATTTTAGAATTAAGAGAAATTGCAGGGAATACTCTAGAATAGTGGTTTCCCACCGGTAATTACCCCCTGAGGGGCAAAATGAAATTTCCTGAGGGGTAAAAACTAAACGATTGGATTCTACTTCAGTCACGAAACTAAATTATTTTTTGAAGATCATTACTATTGTCCTTGTCAGTCTCTGATACTATTTATACAGTAAAAGTTGTCAGTAATTACTTTTTCTCAATTAGTAGCATTTGTAACAGTTCTGATACTAAATGTAACACTTCTGTCACTAAATGTAACAGTCTTCACGAACTGTAACTGGGTTTTCTCTTTTGATGCTAGTCAATTGTCAGGATGAGTATCACTGCAATGGGCATTTAATTCTAAAGCATTATGTCAGGGTGAAAATACTAAATTAATTAATTTTTATCTCTTAACAACATGTGGTCAGGGTGGGTTCTTCCTTGGCTCGGGTATGAGGTAGAATGAAACAGCATTTTCACATAAGATAAGTTTTATTGAAAGTTTCGTACAACTGTTTCCTTACTGGATGGTCTGGTTCGGAGAGCGGCAGCTGTGTCGTTTACGTAGCCTTCTGCTGCGGCAGCGGCGGCGGCGGCGTCTGATTACGCGTAGCGGTGTGTATCTCGTGTCGCCGTCTCGCCCAGTTGACTGGAGACGCGCAGCGCGAGGTGGCCCGTTTAATTATTGAGAACGAAGTCGTGCATCGGATGGTGATACCTTGGATGTGGCGTCCCAGTGTTTCTCTTCTCTAAGCGGCCGCGTGTGTTGTGCGTCGGCCTGCGGAGCGGCGCGGCGGGGGAAGGCCAGTGTCCCGGACTCGAACAACGCACTCCCGCTTGCCAGTCTTCGGCTGTCAGATCTTCATCCCAGCTCACAGGTGACTGCTGATGTGAGGCCGTCTCCTTGCCGCCCTCACGAGTCACCCGGGTACGTAAAAATCAGACTTCAAATACCTTTTAACTTCTGTCTTCTGGCGCCGCGGCTGCTGCTTGCTATTCCATTACAGCGGCGGACTTGGTGCGTCTGTGCATGATGTAGTCTCTTCTTGCATGACGGTCTTCAGCACCGAAACTGAAAACTACTGCTACTCTTCTCTTCTTCCTTCGTCTTCTTCGTCTGTCGTCTTCGTCTGTCGGGCCCACTGTGTCTCGCGTATTTATTCACTTCAGTTTACTGGAGGTGAACGACTTCACGGTCATTGCCTCTTCTGTCACGTTGAAAAGCTTCCCGAAGAATCTTCTTAACATCGGTCATTGGCTCTTGGAATGTAGCCGAGGGCCTTTGATCACATGTGACGACTGAGAAACGCGTGAGCCGGTCATTGCCTCTTCTGTCACGTTGAAAAGCTTCTCGAAGAATCTTCTTAACGTCAGTCATTGGCTCTTGGGATGTAGGCGAGGGCCTTTGCTCACATGCGACAACTGAGAAACATGTGAGCCGGTCGGGCGATGCCCGCTTATGTGGAACTTGCTGACTTCACAGTCACTGTCTCTTCTGTTCTGCTGTTCCGCCCGCTGTTTGCCAGCATGTAACTCTCTAAACTAAACCAAGTTTTTCATTTATATTCTAATTTCTACTTCACTTTGATTTCACTAATTTATTTACTTAAGTACCACGCAACACATTAATGCGGTAGAAGTTACAGGTTCCTCGCGTAGTCCACCCACTACGCATATATGTTGTGCTTTGTCTGTACATTGCCGATGATAGAAGTGCTGTATATATGTAACAAACGCTAAATGTCTCAAGAAAATGTCTTCTATAAGTTGTAGATAGTACCTGCAGTAGTGCAGAAATTGCTTCATTACTCTCTTCGAAACAGATAAATGAATTAATTGGCAGCACAAGACAGCAGTAACTACGTAAGGGCTATTATAGCGCTGTACACAGTTTTATTATTATTATTGTTATTATTATTGCTATTAGAGTGCTTAGACACAAATTATTATCAAGCTGAGCTCGTCCAATTTCTGACAGTTCAGAAATAGGGATTTAGTTAACGAAGTGATTTACGAACAGTAAGTATAGTGCAAACATCTGAACTTGTTTGATTTTAAATGGGATTACAGCGTGCAGGTCAAGTAAGTGTCGCAATGGAAAGGAGTGACGCAGTGGAATCATGTTTCGTAACAAGTGTGGATAGTTAGCTTTCTTTTCTGAGAAGGAGTTGTGGGTAACACTTGTGATACACCACAAATTCCTTCGTCATTCACTCTAACACTCTCTCTCTCTCTCACACACACACACACACAAACTAAATATCATTCATCTTTCATCATTTTAAAAATAAAAGTGTCCCAAGAAAAGTCTTTCCTTCTCCAGTTTACTTAAGTGCTGAATTTGGTGATAATATGACGGGGGGGGGGGGTGCAACAGATGGCAGGGGGGAGGGGGTGTACTATCTCATGTCTGACTGCTCTCAGGGGTAATGGTCTAAGAAATGTTGGGAACCACTGTCCTTGAATCACCGTGCACTTCCACAGATAATACCACTCTTTGCAATACCTCGGAATTTATCGATTAATTAGGGATATCGCATCAAGGAACTAATTGTGCGGTAGGAAAAAGAATCAAAAATGAGGTTGGCTACAGCCTGACGCGTTTCACCATACAGGAAACACATTTTCTTCATCATAACATTCAATGTTTAAAAATTTGTAGAACAGTGATATCAAAACTACTACATACTTTTCGTTATGTATATGTTTTCCAGTGTTTTGCATAATGTGAACTAACCAGATAACTTTTGTATGAAACTTAAGTGTAGACAGCAGCTGACATTTTCTGAACTCATTATTACCTGCAACAGGATTCCAAATGTCATGGTATGTCATGGTATGTCATGGTATGTCATGGTATGTCATGGTATGAACGACAAATTTTACGATTTAATCTAGTAACGTTGTCAGAAGGAAAAACTAAAGAAAATTCTGGTTGTTTCCAAGCAATTAAATCGTTAATCCAAATTTACTTATTGCTTAACAATAACAGTAACTGAATTTTCGAAGTTAATGTCTGCAGTTCTATTGAAAAGTGCGTTATCTAGCAAATTTCAGTAATTTCCGTTCTGTTTCATTATAATGATTAATCTTTGTGCTTATTGTGATGATAGCAAAAAATCTGAACTCTGTTTTCAAATGTTCCTTTATTAAGGATGATGCTTAAGAACACCCACAGTTTAATTCTTGCACAACTGCAAAAATGAGTAGATAGTAGAGCCATTGGCGTTGAGAAACAGAGAAACAGCTAAAACTGAACAAAGGTCCAGGGCCCGATACACATTCTATACAGGATTCCCGGCTGAGTTCCAGCTCTCTTAAACCGTAGATACAGTCGAATCAAAAAACTGGTAGAAATCAACCACGGGGAAGGTCATTTAGTACTCCGTATAAATGTTGGAACACGCGAGATAATACTGACCCTACGACTTACCTTAGAAAATAGATTAAGGAAAGGCAAGGCAACGTTTCTAGCATTTGTAGACTTAGAGAAAGCTTTTGACAATGTTGACTGGAATACTCTCTTTCAAATTCTGAAGGTGGCAGGGGTAAAATACAGGGAGCGAAAGGCTATTTACAAATTGTACAGTAACCAGGTGGCAGTTATAACAGTCGAGGGGCATGAAAGGAAAGCAATGGTTGAGAAGGGAGTGAGACAGGTTTGTAGCCTATCCCCAGTCTTATTCAATCTGTATACTGAGCAAGCAGTAAAGGGAACAAAAGAAAAATTCGGAGTAGGTATTAAAACCCATGGAGAAGAAATAAAAACTTTGAGGTTCGCCGATGACATTGTAATTCTGTCAGAGACAGCAGAGGACCTGGAAGAGCAGCTGAACGGAATGGACAGTGTCTTGAAAGGAGGATATAAGATGAACATCAACAAAAGCAAAACGAGAATAATGGAATGTAGTCGAATTAAATCGTGTGATGCTGAGGGAATTAGATTTGGAAATCAGACACTTAAAGTAGTAAATGTGTTTTGCTATTTGGGGACCAAAATAACTGATGATGGTCGAAGAAGTGAGGATATAAAATGTAGACTATCAATGGCAAGGAAAGCATTTCTGAAGAACAGAAATTTG
The DNA here is from genome assembly GCF_023898315.1 of Schistocerca nitens. Lineage (NCBI taxonomy): Eukaryota > Metazoa > Arthropoda > Insecta > Orthoptera > Acrididae > Schistocerca > Schistocerca nitens. The sequence goes on along the minus strand of NC_064620.1, from coordinate 20,211,523 downwards.
TTAACATCGAGTATAGATTTAAGTGTCAGGAAGTCATTTCTGAAACTATTTGCGTGGAGTGTAGCCATGTATGGAAGTGAAACATGGACGATAAATAGTTTAGACATGAAGAGAATAGAAACTTTCGAAATGTGGTGCTACAGAAAAATGCTGAAGATTAGATTGGTAGATCACGTAACTAATGAAGAGGTACTGAAGAGAATTAGGGAGAAGAGTAATTTTTGACATAACTTGACCAGAAGAAGGGATCGGTTGATTGGACGTGTTCTGAGGCATCAAGGAGTCACTAATTTAGTATTGGAGGGCAGCATGGAGGGTAAAAATCGTATAAGAAGACAAAGAGATGAATACACTAACCAGATTCAGAAGGATGTAGGCTGTAGTATTTATTTGGAGACAAAGAAGCTTGCACAGGATAGAGCAGCATGGAGAGCTGTATCAAACCAGTCTCTGGACTGAAGACCACAATAACACCGTAGACACCTCGAACAAAAAAACTGTGCCATGTACTTGGAAGAAAACGGAGGTCACACTCATCTTTGAGGAGGGATGCAGAAATGATCTCCAAAAGTACATTTGTATCTCATTCACATCCACCCATCCATCTGCTGTGGAATCTTACAGCCTCCGTTGATCGAAGTCCTGCACACTGCACATGCGTGACCGTTACAGTGGCGTGATCAAGTTGAAATTCATGTCTAAAATGGAAGCTGAAACCGAGGCAGATCAGACTACACGTAATGATCAGCGTTCGTAGATCCAAAACGAATCCCTACGTGGAAAGAACCCGATGGATATTTACAAAGCTGCAAAGCTGTGAGAGAAGTGTGGGAATTGGATAGTGAAACGTAGCACAGCATCAGGGTGGTCTTTTCGTTTCCGTGAAGTTGGGTAAGCACTGAGGGCAACCCAAGGAGTGGAAGGACAGCAACTGATAGAGACTACACCTCTCAGGTAAGAGAATCAACGAAAAACATGAGAGGAAACTGCATATGAGGTTAAAATGTCCTGTCACGTCGGCTTACAGATTCATAACTGAAAAGTTATAGGTGAGAAAAGTTGCTGCCAGATGGATTCCGCATGAAATGAGTGAAGAGCAGGAAGCAGGTCGCAAAATAATCGCAGGAGTATTTCTTCAACGTTATCGAATAGGAGGAGAACAGCTTCTGAAAAGTATTGTTGCACTTGATGAAATATGGATACGAGATTTGAATCAGAGCTGAAGTCTCAATCGTCACATTCTCCATGCCCGAAAAAATTCCGCCGCCAACAATGCAAGGTGAAACTGATTATGAACTTTGCGTATGACATGAATGGAGTCATAGCTACAGCGTGCCCCAGCGGATATCTGTAATAGGCACGCACTACAAGATGTTCCTGCAAAATGTTTTGTGTCTGAAAATTTGTTAAAGAAGGCTCGCAGCTGGTGTCTTCATTTTGTACTATAATGCAAGACCGCATATTGCCCGACCAGTGAGAGAAACTCTTCACGAACATGGATGAAAGCACTATCCCATCCACCATACAGTCCTGATATGAACCACCAGACTTAGATTTGTTTCATAAAGTGAAGGGATACACGCCTGGAAAACGTTTTTGATGAAGTTTCTAGTGAGCTTCCAAGATGCTACTCCAGGCGGTGTAAAATGAATGTGCGCAACGGAGAATACTGAACGCGAAAATGAAGATTTGGCTCTGTCTGGTTACCCCCTGAGGCCGGTCGGTGTGGCCGGGTGGTTCTAAGCGCTTCAGTCTGGAACCGCGCGACCGCTACGGTCTCAGGTTCGAATCCTGCCTCAGGCATGGATGTGTGTGATGCCGTTAGGTTAGTTAGGTTTAAGTAGTTGTAAGTTCTAGGGGACTGATGACCTCAGATGTTAAGTCCCACAGTGCTCAGAGCCATTTGAACCATTTGAGCTACCCCCTGAAGCAGATCTTAGGATCTCCTCCTCCTTGCTCTTTAACATATAAATTACAACATTAATATAAATGAATGATTAATGGAACTAGTAACTAAAAATGGTAAATGCTGTTTCTGCTTACACATGTATTGTAGATTAAAACCCCTTTATATATTACAACTGTTTATATATTAATGACCAACTGACATAAAGAGATACAATTGAATTTCCTAACTAATATGATTGATCAACTGCCCAAATCTGCCCCATTTTATGGCTACGCGATCTAATATACACTCCTGGAAATGGAAAAAAGAACACATTGACACCGGTGTGTCAGACCCACCATACTTGCTCCGGACACTGCGAGAGGCTGTACAAGCAATGATCACACGCACGGCATAGCGGACACACCAGGAACCACGGTGTTGGCCGTCGAATGGCGCTAGCTGCGCAGCATTTGTGCACCGCCGCCGTCAGTGTCAGCCAGTTTGCCGTGGCATACGGAGCTCCATCGCAGTCTTTAACACTGGTAGCATGCCGCGACAGCGTGGACGTGAACCGTATGTGCAGTTGACGGACTTTGAGCGAGGGCGTATAGTGGGCATGCGGGAGGCCGGGTGGACGTACCGCCGAATTGCTCAACACGTGGGGCGTGAGGTCTCCACAGTACATCGATGTTGTCGCCAGTGGTCGGCGGAAGGTGCACGTGCCCGTCGACCTGGGACCGGACCGCAGCGACGCACGGATGCACGCCAAGACCGTAGGATCCTACGCAGTGCCGTAGGGGACCGCACTGCCACTTCCCAGCAAATTAGGGACACTGTTGCTCCTGGGGTATCGGCGAGGACCATTCGCAACCGTCTCCATGAAGCTGGGCTACGGTCCCGCACACCGTTAGGCCGTCTTCCGCTAACGCCCCAAAATCGTGCAGCCCGCCTCCAGTGGTGTCGCCACAGGCGTGAATGGAGGGACGAATGGAGACGTGTCATCTTCAGCGATGAGAGTCGCTTCTGCCTTGGTGCCAGTGATGGTCGTATACGTGTTTGGCGCCGTGCAGGTGAGCGCCACAATCAGGACTGCATACGACCGAGGCACACAGGGCCAACACCCGGCATCATGGTGTGGGGAGCGATCTCCTACACTGGCCGTACACCACTGGTGATCGTCGAGGGGACACTGAATAGTGCACGGTACATCCAAACCGTCATCGAACCCATCGTTCTACCATTCCTAGACCGGCAAGGGAACTTGCTGTTCCAACAGGACAATGCACGTCCGCATGTATCCCGTGCCACCCAACGTGCTCTAGAAGGTGTAAGTCAACTACCCTGGCCAGCAAGATCTCCGGATCTGTCCCCCATTGAGCGTGTTTGGGACTGGATGAAGCGTCGTCTCACGCGGTCTGCACGTCCAGCACGAACGCTGGTCCAACTGAGGCGCCAGGTGGAAATGGCATGGCAAGCCGTTCCACAGGACTACATCCAGCGTCTCTACGATCGTCTCCATGGGAGAATAGCAGCCTGCATTGCTGCGAAAGGTGGATATACACTGTACTAGTGCCGACATTGTGCATGCTCTGTTGCCTGTGTCTATGTGCCTGTGGTTCTGTCAGTGTGATCATGTGATGTATCTGACCTCAGGAATTGTCCCTTCCTGGGACAATGAATTCACGGTGTTCTTATTTCAATTTCCAGGAGTGTAGATAACGCGAGATGACTGACATCTTCTGCGTACGAAACACTAGAAGACACCACTTTCAAAGATGATCTACAGTGGTGTGCAACCTCAGTGGAAATACAGCTTACGTGACCACAACTGTTTAGCTTTGTAGCCCTAATATGACGAAGCAGTTAGCAATATCACCGTATGTACTGCGTCCAGTGTGTCGGAGTGATGGTTCTCGTACACGTTTGCGACAATGGAAGAACTCCAGCCACAAAATAAATACTCTTTCAACCATTATGACGGCAGAAGGCGGTCCTCTGAGTAGTAGAATCTAACACCGTCTTCTCCTCTCTGTGTTCTACAGGCAAGATACGCGAACACCCAGGCACAAGGACGGAATTCAGATAACGCCTCTAGGTGAGTATAGACAGAGAAAATTCTCTCAATCACTGAACGCTACGTACTCAACGACGACTCCCTACCTGGAGGCGAAGTCCAGAATCGTATAAATTCGCAACAGTACAGTGCCTAACCGTTCTAACTATAAAATCTCCTGAGAGCAAATACAGCAAGTCAGTCTGTAATCAACAAAAGCTGATACTGAACGACCGTCAAACACGGACGCTCAAAACGTAAGACCTCTTTCTCTCCACCGCTGGCTTCCCTGCAAAGCTCGGCTCCCCTCCCTCGTAACTGCAGAAGGCGGATCATATTCTTGAAACCACGGGATATTCTTCCTCTCTAAAGATTGTTCCGAACGCCGACCAAACATACTTTAGTCTTTTGTCGCCCAGTCCGGAAAAAAATGGCTCTGAGCACTCTGGGACTTTACGTTTTGATAATAAAGATACTCCATCACCTTTGATGCAATAAGCGTTAACAACTATTTACAAGGTGTACGTGACAATGTCAGTCTTCTTTAAATATTCGTATATACCATGTACAACCTATCAAACGATACCTAATTCCGGTCGTAAATCACGGCAAAGTATTCACATGAGTGCTTGTAAGGTGCGAAATTATAGCCACCTTACATGATGACCGGAGTAAACAAACAGCTCGGCACAATGAAGGTGACGTATCCGGAATACACAAGAGTTGCCAAAACGTTGGGAAGCTGTCACAAACAAGAATGGAGATTATATCGAAAGTCTGTAAAGGTACCAAAATTGCGTTTTTCAATTCTATCTTACAACGTGCAGAACTTTTGAAATGATACTTGTACACTCCTGGAAATTGAAATAAGAACACCGTGAATTCATTGTCCCAGGAAGGGGAAACTTTATTGACACATTCCTGGGGTCAGATACATCACATGATCACACTGACAGAACCACAGGCACATAGACACAGGCAACAGAGCATGCACAATGTCGGCACTAGTACAGTGTATATCCACCTTTCGCAGCAATGCAGGCTGCTATTCTCCCATGGAGACGATCGTAGAGATGCTGGATGTAGTCCTGTGGAACGGCTTGCCATGCCATTTCCACCTGGCGCCTCAGTTGGACCAGCGTTCGTGCTGGACGTGCAGACCGCGTGAGACGACGCTTCATCCAGTCCCAAATGCTCAATGGGGGACAGATCCGGAGATCTTGCTGGCCAGGGTAGTTGACTTACACCTTCTAGAGCACGTTGGGTGGCACGGGATACATGCGGACGTGCATTGTCCTGTTGGAACAGCAAGTTCCCTTGCCAGTCTAGGAATGGTAGAACGATGGGCTCGATGACGGTTTGGATGTACCGTGCACTATTCAGTGTCCCCTCGACGATCACCAGTGGTGTACGGCCAGTGTAGGAGATCGCTCCCCACACCATGATGCCGGGTGTTGGCCCTGTGTGCCTCGGTCGTATGCAGTCCTGATTGTGGCGCTCACCTGCACGGCGCCAAACACGCATACGACCATCATTGGCACCAAGGCAGAAGCGACTCTCATCGCTGAAGACGACACGTCTCCATTCGTCCCTCCATTCACGCCTGTGGCGACACCACTGGAGGCGGGCTGCACGATGTTGGGGCGTGAGCGGAAGACGGCCTAACGGTGTGCGGGACCGTAGCTCAGCTTCATGGAGACGGTTGCGAATGGTCCTCGCCGATACCCCAGGAGCAACAGTGTCCCTAATTTGCTGGGAAGTGGCAGTGCGGTCCCCTACGGCACTGCGTAGGATCCTACGGTCTTGGCGTGCATCCGTGCGTCGCTGCGGTCCGGTCCCAGGTCGACGGGCACGTGCACCTTCCGCCGACCACTGGCGACAACATCGATGTACTGTGGAGACCTCACGCCCCACGTGTTGAGCAATTCGGCGGTACGTCCACCCGGCCTCCCGCATGCCCACTATACGCCCTCGCTCAAAGTCCGTCAACTGCACATACGGTTCACGTCCACGCTGTCGCGGCATGCTACCAGTGTTAAAGACTGCGATGGAGCTCCGTATGCCACGGCAAACTGGCTGACACTGACGGCGGCGGTGCACAAATGCTGCGCAGCTAGCGCCATTCGACGGCCAACACCGCGGGTCCTGGTGTGTCCGCTGTGCCGTGCGTGTGATCATTGCTTGTACAGCCCTCTCGCAGTGTCCGGAGCAAGTATGGTGGGTCTGACACACCGGTGTCAATGTGTTCTTTTTTCCATTTCCAGGAGTGTATTATGAATTTAAACGTACCGAGGTATCTCGAAGAGAATTGCCTCCTCCATGTCAACCAGCATACATTCCGAAAGCACCAGTGGGGTCACACTCAACTTGGCTTTTATCACATGCTCCTGAAAGCAAATGGATCAAGCCAGTCATGTACATACAGCATTTTCTTGCTTTCCAAAAGCATTTGACTCAGCACTACGCCAATGATTATTAACGAAAGTACCGCCATATGGCGTATCAAACGAAATTTGTGACTGGATTAAGAATTTATTGGTAGGGAGCACACAGTATGTTATCTTATGCAGAAGTAACTTCAGGCGTACCGCTGGGGAGTTGTTGGGACTCTTGCTGTTCATTTTGTACATTAACGTTCTGGCACACAGTATTAATAGTAACTTCAGACATTTCGCAGATGGTGCAGTTGTCTGTAATGAAACATTGCCTGAAAAACGCTGACCATATATACAGTCATATTTTGATAATATTTTAATGTGGTCAAAGATTGGCAACTTGCTTTAAACACTCAGAAATGTAAAACTGTACACTTCACATCATGTAAACCGCAGTATTGCAAGACTGATACATCAGTGAGTGACAGCTGTAATCAGTCAACTTACCCAAATACCTGGATTAACAGTTTATGGACCCTAGGTATATGAAACGGAATTGTCACAAAGGCTCAGTCGTAGGTTAAGCTTTTGACTGACTTCGTTGGCAGGTCGCCGAGAAAGGGCAATCAGTCTAAAAGGAAGACTTTCTACAAAACTACCGTGGGACGCATTTTAGAATATTACTGAAGTTTGTGGTACCTATATCAAGTGGGACTAACAAGAGAATTTGAATATCAGCAAAGAAGGGTAACACGAATTGTCACAGGTTTGTCTGACCCGTGGCTGTAAAACCTCAGCTGTCAGACACTTGGTGAGACACTGTTCGTCCAAAAAGTTCCGAGAATGATTTTATTCCTGGGTTATAAGTGACGTCAGTGCTGGTAACTACTGCGTCAGCTGGAACTAGCAACAGACGTGCATTCGACCAATCGATTGTGAGCAGGCAGAGCTGATTAGTGAACGTGCGGCCATCATGTGTCAACGTTGTTGTCACAATCGTAATGGAGCAACATCACTAAATTAAGTGATCAAGACATCCACCAGTATGTTTTGAACAAGAGAGAAGTGTGTGCAATGTTTGTCCCTCACCCCTCGATTTCTAAACAAAAAAACCACGCATAGGCGCTTGCGCGTTTTGACTCAAATGCAAAACTCGAAAAGTTAATCACATGTGACGGGACTTTATATTATCAATATGATCTATCACAAAACTAAAAAGTGCAGAAATTCACATGAAGGCTTAGCGCTTTGACGGCATAATCGACATTAAGGTCTACGTGATGCGCTAGTTGAACGACACCCAGAGAGAACTCTGCTGCCAGTACCGCGTGGCTGTATGAACACCTAAAGCATTAAAATCCTCATCTCAGCTGTTCTCTATTTTTTGATCAAACCAGTCTGGAAACTTTTTGGACTGACAGAGTAGATGCCAGCTGCCCGCGCGAAAGTGTACTTCAAAGTTTCAAGAACAAGTGTTCAGTGTGGAACAAGTGTTCAGTGTGGCTACAGCCGGCTACTTATCGCCGCCACACCTACCGCGAAGTGTGATTAAACGAATAATTACTCGCAAAGCAGTTACTATTACCGCTCCCCATACGCCAATGGAACAAGGATAAACCCTAGTAACTGGCACTGCCTTGAGGCCCGCACCATAAAGATGTAAAATTTCAATTTTTTTTAATATTGTGGCGTGAGCTCCTAAAACTAGAGACGTAAGTATTCGTTTGGGCTATTCCACTAGATTTCTCAGAGGACAGCTGATACGAACCACGTCAGGATTCCCTCACTTCAATTTTGATGGTTTGAAATCCTTTTTTCTGTAATTTCTTTTTCCTGGCACGGATTCATGAGCTGCTGAAATCGGACAAAACCATTTTCAGGTATTCAACAATGAGACATTAGGGGGAACGTATGCAATAAGATTCACAGCGTGTGAAAATAGCTTACTGACTCGCGGTGTCACAGCAAGGGCACACGTGTGCGCGGTTGAGCTGGAAGTGAAAAAGTCAAAGAAACAATGAATTCATTTTTATACTTATTTTTGTGGCTGTAACGACTACACTACTGCCAACTGGAAACAACTTTAAAAATTTTGCCAACGTTCCTACTTATGGTACTACAACAGTGTATTCGTCGTACACAGAATTTCCTTGGCAGCTGTGGAAGTCGTGTTAGGCGAATAACGACGCAAAAGCAAATGAAAACGTAGTACTGCAATAAAATTATTTTTTCTTTTGTTTGTGTAATCTATTAAATGTACACTACTGACCATTGAAATTGCTACACCACGAAGATGACGTGCTACTGACGCGAAATTTAACCGACAGGAAGAAGATGCTGTGATATGCAAATGATTGGCTTTTCAGAGCATTCACACAAGGCTGGCGCCGGTGGTGACACCTACAACGTGCTGACATGAGGAAAATTTCCAACCGATTTCTCATACACAAACAGCAGTTGACCGGCGTGACACCTACAACGTGCTGACATGAGGAAAGTTTCCAACCGATTTCTCATACACAAACAGCAGTTGACCGGCGTTGCCTGGTGAAACGTTGTTGTGATGCATCGTGTAAGAAGGAGAAATGCGTACCATCGCGTTTCCGACTTTCATAAAGGCCGGATTGTAGCCCATCGCGATTACATATTGTCGTATCGCGCCACTGCTGCTCGCGTTAGTCGAGATCCAATGACTGTTAGCAGAATCGGTGAGTTCAGGAGGGTAATACGGAACGCCGTGCTGGATCCCAACGGCCTCGTATCACTAGCTGTCGAGATGACAGGCATCTTATCCGCATGGCTGTAACGGATCGTGCACCCACGTCTCGATCCGTGAGTCAACAGATGGGGTTGTTTGCAAGACAGCAACCATCTGCACGAACAGTTCGACGACGTTTGCAGCAGCATGGACTATCAGCTCGGAGACCATGGCTGCGGTTACCCCTGACGCTGCATCACAGACAGGAGCGCCTGCGAAGGTGTACTCAACGACGAACCTGGGTGCACGAATGGCAAAACGTCATTTTTTCGGATGAATCCAGGTTCTGTTTACAGCATCATGATGGTCGCATCCATGTTTGGCGACACCGCCGTGAACGCACATTGGAAGAGTGTATTCGTCGTCGCCATACTGGCGTATCACCCGGCGTGATGGTATGGGGTGCCATTGGTTACACCTCTCGGTCACCTCTTGTTCGCATTGGCGGCACTTTGAACATTGGACGTTACATTTCACATGTGTTACGACCCGTGGTTCTACCCCTCATTCGATTCCTGGGAAACCCTACATTTCAGCAGGGTAATGCACGATCACATGTTGCAGGTCCTGTACGAGCCTTTCTGAATACAGAAAATGTTCGACTGCTGCCCTGGCCAACACATTCTTCAGATATCTCACCAATTGGAAACGTCTGGTCAATGGTGGCCGAGCAACTGGCTCGTCACAATACGCCAGTCACTACTCTTGATGGACTGTGGTATCGTGCTGAAGCTGCATGAGCAGCTGTACATGTACACGCCATCCAAGCTCTGTTTGACACAATGCCCAGGCGTATCAAGTCCGTTATTACGGCCAGAGGTGGTTTTTCTGGGCACTGATTTCTCAGGATCAGTGCACCCAAATTGCGTGAAAATTTAATCACATGTCAGTTCTAGTATAATATATTTGTCCAATGAATACCCGTTTATCATCTGCATTTCGTCTTGGTGTAGCAATTTTTATGGCCAGTAGTGTATTATAATGGACTGACATATACTATAAATTAATTCCTTTAAAGAGAAAGGGCAATGAAAAAATGGAAATGCCAAAAGAAAGTACGTTTATACGAGGGGCCTTCAATAATTTTTTTTCTGGGCCACTTCTGTTTAAAAAAATGAGAATACGTTTTGAGACAACGTGGAACATTCCCGCTTTAGCCCCCACAGTTTCGACAGGTAGCGGCGCTTCAAATTGGCGTCTGTAACGGAGCTACATTCCAAGCAGAGAGCTGTCCTAGAGTTTCTTTGAGCGGAAAACCAGAGCATCGCAGATATTCATAGGAGCCTGGAGAATGTCTTAGGAGACCTGGCAGTGAACAAAAACCCGTCGAGTCGTTGGGCGTGGCGTCTGTCATCACCGACCTCCCGCGCGCCGGCATGCCACACACAGTGCTATGCCTCCTGCATTGCTGGAACGTGCGGATACTGTCATTCGAAGTGATCGGCGGAAGGACGTCTCTGGTGGCCGTGTTGACACACTCGTCCACCAGTTGGGTGCTCAAAGGTGTGTGCCCGCTGGAGTGCTCGCTGCCTAACAGAAGACCATAAAGAGCAATGCAGGAACATCTCTACGGCATTGCTTGAGCGTTACGAGGCTGATCGTGACAATTTTTTGTCGAACAGTGTCACAGGCGATGAAAAAAGGATTCGAACCGGAAACAAAAGCGCAATCCGTGGAATAGCGCCATGTCGCCTCTCCTCCAAGGAAAAAGTTCAAAGCCACACTCTTACCCTCCGACTTCCATCTGTTTGGTCCAATAACGAAATACTCCTTGCCATCTTTATCTGTTCCACCAGCTCACACAAAAGTTACGCAAAAGATATTAACTATCCTAGTACTTCGATTCCTTTCTACGATGTCGCCTCCATTTCGAAATATACCAACTACTGTTTAAAAAGCAGACATCCTTCATCAGTGGAGCAGCGTATTTGCTTCTGTCAAGGTGTAAATTGTCACGCATGCCCTCGTGTCGAGAAAGAAGCGTGCACCTGCATGCCTCTTCTACCGTGTGATGCAAACACAGGCGTATGGCGGCTCGACGCGACGGGCCACCACCTTAAACGCTGTTCAAAATGGTTCAAATGGCTCTGAGCACTATGGGACTCAACATCTTAGGTCATAAGTCCCCTAGAACTTAGAGCTACTTAAACCTAACTAACCTAAGGACATCACACACACCCATGCCCGAGGCAGGATTCGAACCTGCGACCGTAGCAGTCCCGCGGTTCCGGACTGCAGCGCCAGAACCGCGCGGCCACCGTGGCCGGCTTTAAACGCTGTTACTTTCGGATCAGTATGACCCGGAAAGGAGTTTGTTCTTCTATAATGTTTTTAAATTTGAACGCTGGCGGTTGAAACTAAATGACTCCGTTTTTCTATACATTCTACATAGCTTAAGGCTCAAGTGAAAAATGGGTTTTTCTCCCTCTTGTTACAGCTTACTTTGTTACCCTTGAGTCCCATGCATCTACATTACACGGGTATTTAAAAATTCACATCTGCAAAAACTTTACTAGAATTTTAATTCTCCGTGTCTGAGATACGTCAATAATAGCTTTTTTGTAACAATTCAGGTCATTGTTTGCTTATTGTTGAAATGTGTGAAGTTACACAACAATGCAGGTCGCTTATAACGTTCAAACAGTGTTGCCAATTTAGCGACTTTGTCGCTAGAAATGGCGACTTTTGCCTTCGTCTTAGCGACAAAAAAAAACTTTTTAGCGACAAAAATTCTTTAGCGACTTATCTGGCGACTTTTGGAGTACTGACGACTTTTGAAGTACAAATCAAAACTATTTTCATTAACAAAGCTAAGATTTTAACTATAGAATGGGTACTACACTGACTTTATCTAGATTTACTAAGTTAAATTAAGTTCTTAGCAGATCATGTAGCATTGTTCAGCATGTAGTAAATCTGAATGTGGGAATTGCCTATAGAGTAAGAAAACCTTGGCTATAGAACAATTCATTATTCATTACCCACTAGCCTGTTATCGTCGATAGCGTATCGATCTATAACTCTTCAACTTTTGAACTCCCTTTATTTTTCGCATTGACAATAAACAAACGTAATATTAAGTACAATAAAATACATTTCTGTCCAGCAACCTCTAATTTTTCGAAATGTTAAGTCGCAGTCAAATTATTACCACATGCACAGTGGTAACGCAAGAACAATTCGGTGGGGGTATCTCAGATATTATTACGTTTTAAACAATGAACAATAGGACTGATATCGAGTTACCGAGTGAGTAGATTGTTTCATGACCTCTAGTTCGCCTGAGTTTTAATGTATTTTCAGTGATTATAAATTGGTGAAACTTATGTTGCGGTAGCTTACATAACGGATTTACCGCAGAAGAAGAAGCAGTACGCTCAAAAATATCGGGATGCGTGGGAAGCAGAACCTGAATTCAATGGGTGGCTGAAACCAGTCGTTGGAGACTTATCCAAGGCAAGATGTCAATTATATGCAACAGAGTTTTATGCTAGATTGTGTGATATTAGAAAGCATTCGAAAACTATTAAGCATAAACAAAAAATGATTTAAAAGAAACACAAACCACCTTACCTGTGAAAATTGTTCCGAAAACTACAGTTAGAATAGTAAGCAGAGCGGAAGGCGCCCTTTCTTTATTTATTGCTGAACATTATTCTATTTTAGCTGTAGATCATTTAGGAATACTGTGCAATAAGGTGTTTTCCGTTGATGAGGGCGCTAAAAACATGCAATTACATCGTACAAAGTGCACTAACATTATAACCGAAGTTTTGGCTCCATATTTTACACAATCATTGGTTGAAGATATAGGTAACGAAAAAAACAGTGTACTAATAGATGAATCCACAGATGTATCAATATCTAAAATGCTAGGTATCGTTATACGGTACTATAGTGTAAACAACCAAATCATTAGATCAGCATTTCTCAAACTCGCTGTAGTAGAAACTGCAGATGCAATAAGTCTGGCTGCTGTTCTTGTGAATTCTTTGAAAGATCTCAAACTTCCAATCGCTAATATGGTAGGAATTGTACGGGAAACCTACAATTAGTTCTCCATTTCACCCAAAAGACAAGAGGAATATAAAAAGGTTTATGAGGCAGTAAATTGTGGAAAACAGCCACTAAAAATTTTGAAGGTCTGTATAACACGTTGGCTTTCAATTGAACCAGCAATACGAAGAATTCTGGAGCAGTGGGAAGAACTAAAGCTACATTTTTCACTTGCCATGGTTCAAGACAATTGTTATACTGCCGATATTTTGTACAAGATGTATTGTGATGACTCAAATCATCTTTACATGTTTTACCTTAAACATGCTTTAAAAGACGTACAAATAGCAATAAAAGCTTTTGAAGGAGAAGACAATGACCCCACTAAATTACTAGATACACTTGTATTTCTCATGCAGTCACTCGGACAAAACATAGTTTATCCAACTGCTGATTTGTTGACAACACCAGTTCCAAGCGAATGTTGTTGTTGTTGTGGTCTTCAGTCCTGAGACTGGTTTGATGCAGCTCTCCATGCTACTCTATCCTGTGCAAGCTTCTTCATCTCCCAGTACCTACTGCAACCTACATCCTTCTGAATCTGCTTAGTGTATTCATCTCTTGGTCTCCCCCTACGATTTTTACCCTCCACGCTGCCCTCCAATACTAAATTGGTGATCCCTTGATTCCTCAGAACATGTCCTACCAACCGATCCCTTCTTCTGGTCAAGTTGTGCCACAAACTCCTCTTCTCCCCAATCCCATTCAGTACCTCCTCATTAGTTATGTGATCTACCCATCTAATCTTCAGCATTCTTCTGTAGCACCACATTTCGAAAGCTTCTATTCTCTTCTTGTCCAAACTATTTACCGTCCATGTTTCACTTCCACACATGGCTACACTCCATACAAATACTTTCAGAAATGACTTCCTGACACTTAAATATATACTCGATGTTAACAAATTTCTCTTCTTCAGAAACGCTTTCCTTGCCATTGCCAGTCTACATTTTATATCCTCTCTACTTCGACCATCATCAGTTATTTTGCTCCCCAAATAGCAAAACTCCTTTACTACTTTAAGTGTCTCATTTCCTAATCTAATACCCTCAACATCACCCGACTTAATACGACTACATTACATTATCCTCGTTTTGCTTTTGTTGATGTTCATCTTATATCCTCCCTTCAAGACACCATCCATTCCGTTCAACTGCTCTTCCAAGTCCTTTGCTGTCTCTGACAGAATTACAATGTCATCGGCGAACCTCAAAGTTTTTACTTCTTCTCCATGAATTTTAATACCTACTCCGAATTTTTCTTTTGTTTCCTTTACTGCTTGCTCAATATACAGATTGAATAACATCGGGGAGAGGCTACAACCCTGTCTTACTCCCTTCCCAACCACTGCTTCCCTTTCATGTCCCTCGACTCTTATAACTGCCATCTGGTTTCTGTACAAATTGTAAATAGCCTTTCGCTCACTGTATTTTACCCCTGCCATCTTTAGAATTTGAAAGAGAGTATTCCAGTCAACATTGTCAAAAGCTTTCTCTAAGTCCACAAATGCTAGAAACGTAGGTTTGCCTTTCCTTAATCTTTCTTCTAAGATACGTCGTAAGGTCAGTATTGCCTCACGTGTTCCAGTATTTCTACGGAATCCAAACTGATCTTCCCCGAGGTCGGCTTCTACTAGTTTTTCCATTCGTCTTTAAAGAATTCGTGTTAGTATTTTGCAGCTGTGGCTTATTAAACTGATTGTTCGGTAATTCTCACATCTGTCAACACCTGCTTTCTTTGGGATTGGAATTATTATATTCTTCTTGAAGTCTGAGGGTATTTCGCCTGTTTCATACATCTTGCTCACCAGATGGTAGAGTTTTCTCAGGACTGGCTCTCCCAAGGCCGTCAGTAGTTCCAATGGAATGTTGTCTACTCCCGGGGCCTTGTTTCGACTCAGGTCTTTCAGTGCTCTGTCAAACTCTTCACACAGTATCGTATCTCCCATTTCATCTTCATCTACATCCTCTTCCATTTCCATAATATTGTCCTCAAGTATATCGCCCTTGTATAGACCCTCTATATACTCCTTCCACCTTTCTGCTTTCCCTTCTTTGCTTAGAACTGGGTTTCCATCTGAACTCTTGATGTTCATACAAGTGGTTCTCTTATCTCCAAAGGTCTCTTTAATTTTCCTGTAGGCAGTATCTATCTTACCCCTAGTGAGATAAGCCTCTACATCCTTACATTTGTCCTCTAGCCATCCCTGCTTAGCCATTTTGCACTTCCTGTCGATCTCATTTTTGAGACATTTGTATTCCCTTTTGCCTGCTTCATTTACTGCATTTTTATATTTTCTCCTTTCATCAATTAAATTCAATATATCTTCTGTTACCCAAGGATTTCTACTAGCCCTCGTCTTTTTACCTACTTGATCCTCTGCTGCCTTCACTACTTCATCCCTCAAAGCTACCCATTCTTCTTCTACTGTATTTCTTTCCCCCATTCCTGTCAATTGTTCCCTTATGCTCTCCCTGAAACTCTGAACAACCTCTGGTTCTTTCAGTTTATCCAGGTCCCATCTCCTTAAATTCCCACCTTTTTGCAGTTTCTTCAGTTTTAATCTACAGGTCATAACCAATAGATTGTGGTCAGAGTCCACATCTGCCCCTGGAAATGTCTTACAATTTAAAACCTGGTTCCTAAATCTCTGTCTTACCATTATATAATCTATTGGATACCTTTTAGGATCTCCAGGGTTCTTCCATGTATACAACCTTCTATCATGATTCTTAAACCAAGTGTTAGCTATGATTAATTTGTGCTCTGTGCAAAATTCTACCAGGTGGCTTCCTCTTTCATTTCTTAGCCCCAATCCATATTCACCTACTATGTTTCCTTCTCTCCCTTTTCCTACACTCGAATTCCAGTCACCCATGACTATTAAATTTTCGTCTCCCTTCACTATCTGAATAATTTCTTTTATTTCCTCATACATTTCTTCAATTTCTTCATCATTTGCAGAGCTAGTTGGCATATAAACTTGTACTACTGTAGTAGACGTGGACTTCGTATCTATCTTGGCCACAATAATGCTTTCACTATGCTGTTTGTAGTAGCTTACCCGCATTCCTATTTTCCTATTCATTATTAAACCTACTCCTGCATTACCCCTATTTGATTTTGTGTTTATAACCCTGTAGTCACCTGACCAGAAGTCTTGTTCCTCCTGCCACCGAGATCTGACATTCTACGCTCCGATCCATAGAACGCCAGTTTTCTTTCTCCTGAGATCGACATCCTCTTGAGTAGTCCCCGCCCGGAGATCCGAATGGGGGACTATTTTACCTCCGGAATATTTTACCCAAGAGGACGCCATCATCATTTAATCATACAGTAAAGCTGCATGCCCTCGGGAAAAATTACGGCCGTAGTTTCCCCTTGCTTTCAGCCGTTCGCAGTACCAGCACAGCAAGGCCGTTTTGGTTATTGTTACAAGGCCAGATCAGTCAATCATCCAGACTGTTGCCCTTGCAATTACTGAAAAGGCTGCTGCCCCTCTTCAGGAACCACACGTTTGTCTGGCCTCTCAACAGATACCCCTCCGTTGTGGTTGCACCTACGGTACGGCTATCTGTATCGCTGAGGCACGCAAGCCTCCCCACCAACGGCAAGGTCCATGGTTCAAGCGAATGTATGTACGCAAAATCCGAACCTGGGCTTTATGTTTGAACAGAAATTGTCTGAGTCAAGTTTGTCTGAAGAAAATAAAGTTTATTTGAAGGAGAGATGCATTCTGTTTAGTCTGAAACTCGTAAAAAAAATTCAATAAATTCCGCCAAGTAACGTTACGATCCTGAAAAATATGTCAATGATGAATGTTGAAGAAACACCAAAAGTGAATAAAAATGATGGTGTAGCGGATGTAGCCAAAGAATTGGGTTTTAGTGGCGATTTCATAGACGGTATGTTGCAAGAATGGCATAATTTCATTAGGTGGAATAACACTTCTAACACTGTTCGATTTTGGAGTAAGGTTTTTGCTGTGTTGGCAGAAGAGCCAACACCGTGTTGCTAGAGGAGGCCGAAATGCAAGCGTTTAATTACACGCAGACTGGCGCGAGGTCTGGAACAGTTAAGGGAATTTGTAGTAGCAAATAAAGTACGTAGTTGATGCAATACATAACTTCAATCCACAACTGTAGAACATCGGTCTGACAGTACAGTAATAAGAAGCTCAATATAAATTGGTAATGGCGCCTTGCCAGGTCGCAGCAAATGACGCAGCTGAAGGCTATGCCAACCATCGTCTCGGCAAATGAGAGCGCATTCGTCAGTGTAGCATCGCCAGCAAAGTCGGCCGCACAACTGGGCGAGCGCTAGGAAGTCTCTCTAGACCTGCCGTGTGGTGGCGCTCGGTCTGCAATCACTGACAGTGGCGACACGCGGGTCCGACGTATACTAACGGACCGCGGCCGATTTAAAGGCTACCACCTAGCAAGTGTGGTGTCTGGCGGTGACACCACAGTTTTGCAGTATGAAAATGCCGCAGGGGAGAATCCTTTCTCTTTGATTTCACAGCTAGCAATGACTGTTCTATGCCTACCTCATTCAAATGCAGAAGTGGAAAAAATATTCAGTTCTATGAACATTATAAAAACTAAACAACGTAACAGATTATCTTTAAAGACAATTAATGCTTTGATCATATTGAGAGACCAGCTGAAGAAACAAAATAAAGATTGTGCATCTTTTGACATACTGTCAGACGAAATGGAGCTTACTGGAACGAACAAAAGTTACTCTTTTGCGACAAAACCAGTCGAACTGCAACATCATCTTTTGAGCGACGTTTAACCCTCTATATCAACTACAGCTCTGTCAGAGCATGAAACGTAAGAGTTATTCGATCTTCTGAGTGACGACGATGAATAGCTCACATACCGGTATGTATATATTTTGTAACCTAATTTGAGCTCTTGCTTTCTTTTGTTACAAATATAGCTGTATATTTCTAGTATATTTGACTACTGTGATTCAAACAACAATTTATGTGTTGCGTCAATTATGATAACAGCGTATTTTATATGTATGTTGTTGCAAGCGATGCGTCATTTAATTAAGACAATATAGCAATTACGTTTGAGACAATTTTTATTAATATTTTGTTACCCCCCCCCCCCCCCCCGCTGGCTTATTGCACCTTTCACAGCACGAAATTTTCAGTACACCCCTAGTAAAATCAGTTTCAGCGACTTTCTAGCGACTTTTGATATTGAATCTAGCGACTCGGGTTTTTTAAAGTTGGCAACACTGCGTTCAAATTACCAAAGCATTATCGCTGCCAGTAACCTCTCGTCAACTGTATGATGCAGCTATTGTGGAGTGGCTGGCCATCATGACGAAATGGTTTGTTTCTGACGAGCATTTGCAAGGGTTAGTAATGCATGTGACATTGAAGAAAATATTTACGAAGAAGAAAATCACACGAGCTAAAACAGCATTCATCCTACCTCTAAATCACAAGACACTTCGGACAGTGATACCTCATAGGGCAACACACGACTGGTTTAGTCAGAAGACTGATATTATGTGGGACGTTTCTACAGACTAGAAGGAACATCCAGGGGAACATTATAAAACTGACCCCTGGTCCAACAAGAAAGCTACACCCAGAGTATATAATATAATATCGTCTTTTCAAGCTATTGTGAATGATGATATTCAGAATATTGTGACCGAAATGAGGGTCAAAAAATGTAAAATTCTGTTATTATTGGCTGGTGTGTATAAATCGCATGTGAAACAACAAAAAGTCCATGGGATCCAGAAATAGACAGTTGTTTTTCCTGCCTGTAATGTCACAGAAACAATTCTGTCGCATCTGACGTCTGTTACGCTTCGATGACAAGTCTGATCGAAAATGTAAATGGCAAGTTATCACCTAAAAGATCTAGCCATGAACCTTGACCACTATCAAAGATTTTTACTTGTTGTAACGTGTAAAACTAACTCTTGTTTTGTTCAACAGATAAGCATGACGTTGAATTGAGCCTGCCGTTACAGACAGAAGCAGACTAGGAGCGGAAGACCAATGCCGTAATCAGTCAAACTAGCGTCGTCTTCAGAATTAGACTAACTGTTCTAAAACATATTAATCTTTAACACCACCAGTGGTTGAATTCGTTGTGTGGTGAGCAGATCGAGCGTCTTCATCACACAAGTTGCTGTGTGGGACGGAGAGCACGTAAGAATGGCGTCATCAGCTGAGTTGTATGGGAGCCAAACGAAATCAAATTGAATGATGGATGAGTCTGCGAAACGTAATCTGAGTGGTCCTATACTTTCGATTCCTCTGAGAAGGTAAATATGCGGTTAATTTCTTCCTTGATTACAACACCGAACAGTTGGTGAAGAGAGTCTTATTGCACTCCAAGTAATAGTATTACAGGGAGGGAGATATTGCTGCTGTCATGGAGATCAGTCAGTGGCATCAAAGTTATAGTGTAAATTGAGGATATATGGATAGGTACGAGGCTGGACATTACTGAAATAGATTGAACAAGTGTGTGCGATAGACTGATGTAAAAATCGAGGCTGTTGTCAGTTTAAGTACAATACATTCTATCTCTATCTTTGGCCGCAACAGTGACAGTGTATCATTTACTCACTGTGGATGCTACGATGAATTTAGCAACTGTAGAGGCAACACACTGCGTATTTCTAAAGCATCAACCACACATGCACCTCTGTGGTACACTCTGTTGTAAGGGACTCGTCTTGCAGAAGATGGTGGATACTAGGAGAGAGTTTATATACGAGGATTGGACATTTAACAGTGGACCCTATTTATTTATAGCTCGTACAAAATAAATATGTCTTTCAAAGTTTTATTGACCTTCAAAGTAGTCTCCAGCATAGTGTATAACCCTTGCCAGTGATGCTCTTAGCAGTTGTCACATGTGTCGACAGTTCGAGTGGCGCGGACTGTTAATCGATGAGTTGCAGCAGTCGTCAAGCAATTGCTGTGAAGTGTTTCCTTCAGTCAGAAATCGAGTTGAACTCACGAGGACTTACGTCAGGGGACCGCAGTAGGTGGTACAGCACTCAGCAATCCCATCAGTCAAACAAATTTACTGATTTGTTTGCACTCTACGTGCTTGAGCATTGTTCTGCAAAATGATGGTCAGGTCCCGCAGAAAGTGTCATCACTTCTGTCTCTAAGCTGCTCGTAGGTTGTGTTCCAAAATATGTAGTGCTTTTACTCGATATTTATTATTTCACAGAGAAATATTACATCATCATCATCGTCATCATTATCATCTTTTCCATACCCCTCCTCCGGAAGTAAGTACCATCTTGACAGTGATGGCGATGCGGGGCTATCGGGGATAGCTTCTGAAACTAAAATCAATAAATAAATAAGTAACCTCAAAACAAAATGAAATTAGTTTTGTGCATCACATAGACAAAGAATCAGTTATGCACCGAATTTTCTGTGTGTTAGCATACCCTGTCATAGATACCTTGCTATTTCGAGTCAGATAGTATCGCTTTTGTAATGATTCGCTTTTGTAATGAACCTCGCTTGTCGTTACCGGTACTCATAACTGCGACGAGCACTAAACAATACTACTTGCAAGCCGTATATTTAGGAATGAAGTACCATCGACATTAATGGAAAACGAAGATGATGTATAATTTGATCGATATTTCATGGCTGTAAGCTGTAGGGAATAGAATAATCGAATCAAGCACGTTTAATAGACTGAATCGAGGTCTCGTAAGCCATTAGCCGGCTGCCGAAATATTAATGCGTGAAGCACGTAACTGCCATCGTCACAACTTAGCAAAAGATTTGGCAGGGAGCCGAGAACTTTCAGACCGTGTGTAAAATCGGTAAGCGAGTCTAAGGATTCCAGTCAGTTCCTTGTTGACCAGTCTGGTGCAGCATTTGAAGATATCAAAAGCCAAACCTAAGTTTAAAATTTCACGTTTAAGACATCGTTCAAGCATGAAAACCGTACAAACATGCAGTCTCTTGACCTTCGGACGGACCCCCGTATGGAAGATGTATAACTGACATAAGAAAGCATCGTCAAGATTTGAAAAACAGACAAATCATCTGGTCCGGATGGCATTCCTGTTAGATTTTAGAAGGAGTACTCCAGGGAATTGGTCCATCACCCCGCCTCTCTCTCTCTCTCTTTCTTTCTCGTCCAATACGAAGATCGAAACGAATGGTATAAAGGAACGAAAGAAAGCGCTGGTCACTCCAGTATACAAGAAAGATGAAGGAACAGACCTCAAAATTACAGACCAATATCCCTAACTTCGGACTGCTCCCGAATCTTTGTACGTATTCTCAGTTCGAATATAATAAAGATTCTTGAGGCTAAGCTGTTTATGTTGATGAATCAGCCTGATTTTAGAAAGCATCATTCGTTCAAAACTCGGCATGCCTTTATTTCACATGATATATCTAGAACTATAAAGGAAGGTAACAGGTGGATTACATATTCTAGATTTCTGGAAGGTATATGACACGATCTCCCATCGCAGCCCGTTAACGAGGGCACGAGCATATGTATCAGGCTCAGAGATACGAGAGTGGCTATATCCAATATGCAGCCCAGTGCAATTGGATAGCTGCTGTTCTCTTTATACGTAAATGATTTGGCGGGTCAGTAGTCTGCCGACGATGCAGCGGTCTACGATAAGTCATCAAAGCTGAGTGATTGTAGGAGGACACAAGACGATTTAGACAAAATTTCCATTTGGTGTGATGAATGGTCGCTAGCCTCAAATGCACAAAAAATGCAAGTTAATGCTGATGAGTAGGAATAATAAACCAGTAACTTTCAGGTGAAGTATTACTATCGTCATGCTTACTTCACTGGTGGGATTGATCCGTTCCAGGTCATGTTGAAGAATTTCGGCGAATGGCTTCTAGATTTGTTACCTGTAAGTGCCATGGAGCTGCTTTCAGAACTCAAACAGAAGTCCTTGGAGGACGGTGTTCTTTCCTAGGAACTGTAAACACAAAATTTAGAGACCCTCATTTCAAGGTAACTACCAAACGACTCTACTGCAGCTAACATTAATTGCGCATAAGGACCACGAAGATCAAATACGAAAAAAGTAGACCTCGTATGGAAGCGTCCAGACAGCATTTCTACCATCACTCTATTTAAGATTAATTGTACATGGAGCCCTTTGAACTTAAAGAATTCGAAACATGCAATGCCGTAGACGTATACAAAGAAAAAAAAAACTCTGATAATAACTTCTCTGTAATGCAGTAGAAACACGCATACATGAAAAGCAGGAAATACACCCTTCTCAAAGTTAGCTAATATCAACTCTGGCAGCTTGTAGGTGTAGGGTAGAGTTTCGATGTTTCTGTCGCTGGTTTCGAGTGGTTCTGCGAATTTTTTTCTTGGCAGGATAACACCAGTTGTATGGTATCGTCAGTTTTCGCGGCGTATTGCGATTTTATGCCGTCCTTCTGTAGTGCTTTGCATATAGTTGTGTAATTAGGGCCTATCTTTGTGATTAATTACGCAATTAGGATCGATCTTTGCGTCAGTTTCTCGACCAAAATAAATAAAGTACACTAACCTAACCTTCCTCTCCCGCATCTAGACAGGTTTCATGTGTTGGGGGTGCACTTGAGCATTCCGTCCAGGAGCATCAGGGTTCGAGTCCCAGAAAGGGCTCCGGCATTTTTTAATTTCCTATCAATTCGATGTGTGTCTGGTGGTTTAATTGTGTTAGGTGGGAGCACTTGGCCTTTCCACCCAGGAGGAGTAGGGTTCGAGTTCCAGAAAGGGTTTCTCTCTCTATGTCACAACCCCGCGCCGGTACTAATGACTAGAGAGTCACCACTTGCCGGATACACTGCGTGCGACCTTGTTGTTGTCTACTAACGATGCTTTGGAATGGACTCTCTCTATGTCACAACCCGCTACGGTAATAACAATTAGAGAGGCACCACGTGCCGGATACATTGCGTGCGACCTTCGACTAACGATGTTTTGGAAGGGTGACGGTGTTATGAAAACAGTTCATAACGACTCTGACGTCACGGCCGCCATCATGGATAACGGTATTTTGGAATAGAACCGGCTTGGAATAGAACTGGCCTTGTTACAATACTATTGCCATACTCCAGTCTGGAGGTGCTTGATGTGTCGCAGACAAAATCTTCCCTATCTGTGATGAGAGAACGACAATAGTTGAATTCTAACACCCAGAATGCCTTCTGTACGGATGCTGACATTTTAACTTATGACACGGAACTTTTCACTTACGCATCACCGCGCATGAGCTGGCTTCCGATTCACTGCGCTTGCGACCGAAATTTTGAGCTTACTTTCTCATTCTCTGTCACTCTTTTAGATGTAGTGCTATTCATTAAATATTTATACCCTTTTGTAATTGTATATTCATTTTGAATTCTTCCGTATTGTTCCAGTACAGTATTTGTACTCGATTTAGTATCAGCTATAAAATGTACAAGCCAATTTTGTGTAAAAATAAGACGCGTTCATTTTTTACAATAAAATATTTCACATGTATTTTTAGTGTGAAGGCGAAATGCTTCCTGTTACATATCACATCGCTACATTAATTACCACGGAGTTCTATGGTTATCGTATCACTAGAGACCCTTTATGTATTGAAAAATATAGAGACATGATGTAGTTAAGATATAAAATTGTAGGGCTAACTTAATGTGATCGTACGGACATGTATTTATGAGATAAGTGCTGAATAAATTCGGCATTGGGGTTGAGTGCTACTACTCAATCAGTTGAATGTATACACATTTTGAGTAATGTTACCTTCAGATAAGATTATGTATGATAGTCTCCTTCATTCCCTCGCATTGCGCTTATTATAGGGTAATCACAAATTTTCTGTGACGTGGTGAATGTTTACATGCGATTGTTATTTTCGGTTACCTAAGGATGAACAGTGATTAAAAAGATTGTTACAGAAAGTAAAAACAAAGAATTTAGTTCCTAAATTTTTTCAGTGTGTGATTAGTAACTAATTTTCTGCATGCCATTTTTTCAGGTCCGAAGTTTTTTTCGGAAAGTTGACGTACGTACTAGAAAGCCATTTCGCAGTGCTACCATATCATAATTTATTAAAACAAAGACTCGACACTACAATAAAGTTCAGTACAGAACTTATAAAATAGCGGTGGCTATCTTTTCTCTTCCTATAACAAAAAGAAAAGAAAATAATAATAACATGTTACCTGCGACACTAGCTGAAACTAGTGAAATGGCCTTGCGTTTTTCTCTTCAAAGTTTTAAACGAAGTTGTTTCCTGTAAACTAAATCCACAGCACTTTTGAACTGTATCTGATGACTAGTGTTGTAATGATATTGATAATCTGCTGAGCGCTTACGGTCAAACATATGCCGCACATTGTCGATATAAGTTGGTTACAAAAATTCTGTTCTCTGCATTTGTATGCTCACACCATAGATATTCCCGCTCTGCGCTTAGCCACAAAGTCTGGTCTCTGACTACAGAACTGCAGCGTGTCTGCAGATTCATGTGCTTCACATGTTTCACCATGTTGCAGTTGGGCGAACCAGTTTCCAACGGTCTGTACATGACAAAGAACAGTAGACTGCTCTCTTGTTTTTAACTTTTAAGTCAACATGTGATATAAAAGGCTGATGTGGGAGCGGAGTCGAAAGTATTCTCTTTTTGTGTTGTAGTGGCATTTCCTAACAACCATGTTGTAGTTCGGCAAGAAACGAATTATGAGCATCTATGGTTGTCACGACCAACCATGGAGGTATAAGGAGGGGAGATGGCACTATGGCCGCCTGCTGTACGTCTGTTTGAAGCCGGTGGGCCGCCATGTTTGATTGGTCAAAACAGTGACAGAGCTCTTGTTAGAATTGCGTGTTCTTCATATTTAACGTTATGTCTGCGAAATAATTTCAGATGATGAGTGTTACAATGTTTACATGCATAACACAACGTCAGAATAGCTTTTTCAGGTGTTTTCGTTTTGTTTTTAATGCGTTTTTGCCCCAGCAATACAACTGATTTGGTCTCGTTAACTTAAGTGTTTCTTTTGGATACGAACTTCGAATGATGAAAAGTAACAGTGTACAAAGCTCTTTTCAAACTCAAATCACCTTTTACTGTATTTGTGTCGATGTAAACTGAAAGCAGAACCCGAAAGCTATGCTAGTTTACATACCGGATGATATTTCTTACTCGTTTACACACTTAAACAAAATTTCATTTGTAAATACAAACATCGTTTGTGCTTTGTCAAGAAAAATAAGCATATGAACCCACAGAGCCCTAGAGCTCATTGATCGGAAATCTGAAATAAAATAAGAAGAAAACAGTTTCACAAAACGTAAACAAGGCCGCACATCTCACGAATATAAACGACAATATTTTACGAACGGGGCCACTTACGCATGGAAAGTGATTCCTTTTAACTTGGTAGCACTATTCCAACGGTTAGTACACCCGTAAACAACGCAAACCGGCATTTTAAAATGAAAAAACCTTCAGCAGCTCTAGACAGTAGCACAATCGGAAACGAGTCTTCTGACCAAACTGCAATGGCGGAGCTCGGTTTCTGTCGGCTTCAAGTTTGTGACGTCATGACATCTCCCCTCCTTATACCTCCATGCGACCAACAGCCGAAATTCAACATCCAGGTGGCATAGAGATCACTGGCTCAGCACGTCAGTGGTAGATTTTATATGTATCTATGGCCAAAGTTAAATATCGAGTAAAATTGGTTACGTGTTGTCAATTGTCAATAGTTGCTGTACAACAAATTGCCTGGCGTTATCAACATCGATTTAAATTGCGCATGGCGGAAGAAACTGATTTTCCACTGCAGGTAAATGCTTATTAAGTACATCTATGAGGAACATTCGCTGCTTCATATTATTCTAGTAGGGAAGAATATCAGAGAGTGGAAATTGCTGCATCGACTCGACTTACTATTTTAGCGAAGATAATATGCTTTCACAATAATAAAGGCCTCTAATTTTATTCACTTGATGACGCCAGCCCTAGTTCAGTCACGATAAACTGACCCAATATTCAATTTTGTGTCGTCGCTGGAACCTTTTTGTTTTTTCAATTATTTTTTTAAAATTTTATTTAGAATCTGGAATGAAGATAGAATCAGACGATCATATGAATCAACTATCTATAACGAGCAGTCTAATGAATACTGGGCAAATGGTGAAAAAAGTGGATTAAACTGTTTATTATTTCAAAAGGAATCGTCGTAATTGTTAGTACATTTGTCACAGAGACAAGGCGGTCAGTGCCTTCATAGAAAAATGTTTGCGGTTGCCTAAGGCACCACGATTGTACTCAGGCGTGCACTCCTTCGTCCGAAGCAAATCGACAGCCACGACTGTCTTTCTCCAGGGCTTGCTTGAAACCCCTCACGCATCCTCCATACGTTCCGGGCCTCTCCCCATGCATTTTCCATGTTTTTGGAGTCCTGAAGGAAGACATTCCTGGCCGTCGATTTGCTTTGGACAAAGAGGTGCGCGTCTGGGTTCAATCGTGGTTCCATAGGCAGCTGCAGACATGTTTCCATGAAGACACTGATCGCCTTGTCTCACTCTGCCGCAGTCAGTTCGTACGATATTCAGCTCTGAGAAAGTCACAATCGTATCTTCCCCCTTAAAACTAAAGAAAAGCAATTTTTGCCATGCAATACTGTAGTCAGAATTAGCCGTACTGCCCAATTTTTCAAGGGGAAATAAACCGTTAGCAGTTTCGCATTGAAATTAATAATATTGTTTAGAATTATGTGAGCGTGATTGTGTAGTGCTTTAAAGCACTGGAAATTATGGATCGTTGACGTGATACTGTATTTTCGAATCTTACTTCATTAGTCCACATTTCATCTACCTCATTAGATCACATTTCATCTATTAGTTACAAATAGTTATAAGATTTTGATCTGCTTACTATATATAGTGCGTCCCACACTGATCTGCTGTGGATTGTTATCCTATGTATTGTCGAAAGACACTGTTTGCTTTATATTGTTAACATATCTCACTCAAAACCCGTTTTTTATGTAATCGTGGACCAAACAGCGTAAGCTCCTGATTCGAAACAGCTGGACAGCCAGAATACATACGAAACCTGACAGCTTCTTGTCTGAATTAAGACTAATGGAAATCTAGGTCATTCAGTGAAGTTGTGTGATGCAATATTTTAGTCTATCATATTCCAACGCATATCCTAGGACGTACCCATCGAGTAGAAATGTCTGGGGTGAGCATTCAGATGCGAAAAGTGTTCAGATGCGCAGCACAGATTTTGTGTTGTCAACATTCATCGCTATCCTGTCACGTGATCTCAGGACGGCGTAGATTTGTCTGTTATGCTCCTTGTAAATTTTGAATGTCATTACACCGCTAGGACAGACAAATTCCCTTCGTAAGTGCTGTGGATTTAGTATAGGCGCTTTGTAGACGCCACAGCAATTTGCATTTGGTACCTGGAGTCAATTGGGCTCTTAGTTTTGAACTAAGAACTGGTATTTCGCTTTTTACGATACGTTCACAGTTCAGAGTCCCTTTTTTGTTTATAGGACAACCACAGTTATTTTTGGTTTTTATATGATACTTCACCGTATGGCCGAATCTGTTCTAATACGTTCTTCTGTGATGGCATTGCAAAACGAATTGATAGTAACCCAGTGCCTTTGAAAGTGTCTCGAAAGACATCGAATTTCCGCACATTAGCGAAGATACAACCAGTTTCTACTGGTAACACTCTGAAGTATGTATTTAGTGCAGTCTGTGTATAAGTTCCTAAACAGAATAACTAAGGGAATTTGTAATACAGTTGAGTAAAATTTATTTTAGCGCTTCTGTATCATTTGTTGAGTAGACCAGTGTAGCAATACGAAGGCAAGTGGCCAATGTGATCTATATGAAGTTAGCTGTAAAGTCATGCACTAATATTTTGTACTTGATAATCGAATGGTGAACAATAAACAGAAGACAAAATCCTACAAAGCAGCTGAATTTGTACGAAACTGATTGCACTGTGAGAGGGTGTTTCTCCTCGTTCTGTTACCCATTATTATGATACACATTCAGTCTGTTGCTGTTGATTACGTAATGGTCTATGTGCAAAGCAGACTATACAACCTAGGCCTGTGGATGTCAGTGTTGTAACAGAAACAAACAAATGAGATGATCTGTACCATCGTTTTGTATATACTGTTTACATCAAAGATCTTCATTTCACATTGCAATGACATATTTCCATTCTCTGTACTGCAAAGTATGAAGCCCTCCCCCCCCCCTCCCCCCACACACACACAGAAATATATTATTCCTCTTGTATACTGCTTTTGGATAAAACACAAAACTGTTTCTTCGTGTTATAGGACAGCATATAGCATACAGATTATGGTCTCAAACAGATTGGCCATACACCATGCAGCTGTGAGCTGTCAGAAATTTATCGAAGAAATAAAAAAAGGCTAACTTCCACACAGGCTCCTTTGATGATCACCACTATCAAATGACTGAATTAATGAACATTTTTAAAGCTGTGGATCTCAGTTGCCTGCTATGTGTTTGAATGCCAAGATGGAATTCGCTGTCAGAAATGACTACAGTAGAAGGCCAAAGATTTTCCTCAACAATCCATTACATTTTTAACACGTAGTCTTGCCGAAAGAGGCTGCGACTGATCTCTCTTCCATCTCAAAACTATTCCCCAACCGAACTCACATTCTTCACCACCAGACAGACAGCCGTATTAAATCATTATCATTTGGAGAAACAAAGAACATTTACTTGATACTGATTATTAGCAGGTGTATCCAGAGCCACGAGCATCGACAGAAATTTTTTTCTGCAGGGGGAGGGTGGATTCAGACTCTAAAATTGCCAAAAACCAAACACAAATTACACACAAATTGCCCAAGTCATAGTCTCTTGGAACCAAATTTTACAGAATGAAACAGATAGCTACAATAAAGACAGATGACCTACCATTGGCAGAACTGATGAAAAAGCTTGCTAGCTGTGAAAGTGCAAATGTAAGTGATATTTCAGAATGGATGAACAGTTTGAAGTGACTGATCTTGCAATTCTTGAAATGGTTAGTGAACCCACTGAAGAGAGAGATGATAAGTAACTACCTGAAGAAACTGTACTAGTGATCACTCACACTGGGGGTTTGGCAGCACTAGATGTGGCATTGTGTTACATTGAGCAGCAAGCGGAAGCTATTCAGACTATCATTGCTTGCATCTATAGGTCCCCATCAGGTGACTTTACCCTATTCTTTTATTATATAGATGATCTTTTAAATGAATTGAGAGGCAGGTCAAAATGCACAATAGTTCTTGGTGACTTTAACATTAATTTTAACAAAAATAATAAGAACAAGGTACAATTATTAAATCTGTTTAACACATACAACATGCAACCTACAGTGCGAGAAATTACCAGATATGGGGATGGGACTGAAACAACACTTGATCAGATATTTACCAACAAACAAAACTGTGAATACAGTGTTAAAGTAACAGATACAGGCTTTTCTTACCATATGGCTTTAAAAATGATAAGGAATGAGAACAATAAGAAATACACAGTCACTGAAAAATATGTATAAAGAAGACTTATTAATGCAAACAACATAAGGGTATTTCATAGTATGCTAAAAAGTGTGCAATGGGGCATAGAACAAACTGATGATGCAGACAAAAAGTATGACAGTTTTCTCACTGATTATAAATATTGTTACGATGTAGCATTCCCGTTCAAAAGAATTAAAGTCAGTGAGAAGACAAACACATGGGTAACACAAGGGATTAAAAAATCAGCAACCACCCTTAGAAACCTATGCTAACATGCTAAAATAAATACAACAGTAGAACCATACTATAAGAAATATAGAACGGTCTATAGGAAAGTTTTACAGGCAGCAAAAAGGCTAAGCAATGATTCATACATTAATAATGGAAGCAATAAATCAAAATCGATTTGGAAGGTTATAAACAGTAGCATAGGAAAATGTAAAACCAAGACCCATAATTTCAAAATTAAAAGTGAGGGCAAAGTTATAGAAGATGCTCAACAGGTAGGCAATATATTCAATGAACATTATGTGAACATAGCAATAAATCAAAATCGATTTGGAAGGTTATAAACAGTAGCATAGGAAAATGTAAAACCAAGACCCATAATTTCAAAATTAAAAGTGAGGGCGAAGTTATAGAAGATGCTCAACAGGTAGGCAATATATTCAATGAACATTATGTGAACATAGCAATAAATCAAAATCGATTTGGAAGGTTATAAACAGTAGCATAGGAAAATGTAAAACCAAGACCCATAATTTCAAAATTAAAAGTGAGGGCAAAGTTATAGAAGATGCTCAACAGGTAGGCAATATATTCAATGAACATTATGTGAACATAGCATCAAACCTAATTAAAAGACAATGTTTCTGTACCCAGTAACAGAATGTGAAGTTACAAATGCTATTAATAAACTAAAAAATAAAATGTCTTGTGGTATTGATGGAATTCCAGACAAGGTAATCAAACATAGTTCTACCAGTATAGATACTCACCTAACTGACATTATTAATACTTCTTTCAGGACAGGGGTGTTCCCATCAAAACTGGAGACTAGAAATCAACTCTGTAGGAATCAGCATGGGTTTCAAATAAGACGATCGTGTGAAACACAGCTTACGCTATTCGTACACGAGACTCAAAGGGCCATAGACACAGGTTCTCAGGTAGATGCCGTGTTTCTTGACTTCTGCAAGGCGTTCGATACAGTTCCCCACAGTCATTTAATGAACTAAGTAAGAGCATGTGGACTATCAGACCAATTGTGTGATTGGATTGAAGAGTTCCTCGATAACAGAACACAGCATGTCATTCTCAATGGAGAGAAGTCTTCCAAAGTAAGTGTGATTTCAGGTGTGCTGCAGGGGAGTATCGTAGGACCGTTGCTATTCACAATATACGTAAATGACCTTGTGGATAACATCGGAAGTTCACTGAGGCTTTTTGCGGATGATGCTGTGGTATATCGAGAGGTTGTAACAATGGAAAACTGTACTGAAATGCAGTAGGATCTGCAACAAATTGACGCATGTTGCAGGGAATGGCTTTTGAATCTCAATGTAGACAAGTGTAATGTGCTTCAAATACATAGAAAGAAATATCCTTTATCATTTAGCTACAGTATAGCAGGTCAGCAACTGGAAGCAGTTAATTCCATAAATTGTCTGGGAGTAGGCATTAGGAGTGATTTAAAATGGAATGATCATATAAAGTTGATCGTCAGTAAAGCAGATGCCAGACTGAGATTCATTGGAAGAATCCTAAGGAAATGCAATCCGAAAACAAAGGAAGTAGGTTACAGTATACTTGTTCGCCCACTGCTTGAATATTGCTCACCAGTGTGGGATCCGTACCAGATAGGGTTGATAAGAGGTAGAGAAGATCCAACCGAGAGCAGCACGCTTCGTTACAGGATAATTTAGTAATAGCAAAAGCGTTACAGAGATGATAGATAAACCCCAGTGGAAGACTTTGCAGGAGAGACGCTCAGTAGCTCGGTACGGGCTTTTGTTGAAGTTTTGAGAACATACCTTCACCAAGGAGTCAAGCAGTATATTGCTCCCTCCTACGTATATCTCGCGAAGAGACCATGAGGATAAAATCAGAGAGATTAGAGCCCACACAGAGGCATACCAACAATCTTTCTTTCCATGAACAATACGAGACTGGAATAGAAGGGAGAACCGATAGAGGTACTCAAGGTACCCTCCGCCACACACCGTCAGGTGGCGTGTGGAGTGTGGATATAGATGTAGATGTAGAAAACTAAAACTCTCCATAGTAAAGCCACTTCACTAAAAGGATAATACAGCTGACATAAATAATTATAGGCCAGTGTCATTATTGTCGGGTTTCTCTAAAGTAATTGAAAGAGCAATGTATGAAAGGCTAGCTGACTTCCTGAATAAAAATAAAATACTGACTAATGCTCAAAATGGGTTTAGAAAGAACAGATCCATGGAAACGGCAGTCTTCCAATTCATGAAAATGGTTCCAAATGCCTTGGATAAGAACGAATTAAGCTGTGGAATATTCTTAGATTTATCTAAAGCATTTGATTTAATCAGCCATGACTTATTGTTTATGAAACTAGAATCTTATATGGGGTCTGTGGACTTGCCTTCAAGTGGTTAAAGTTGTATCTCTCTGATAGGCAACAGAAAGTATAAATATGTCATGAAGGCAAAGAGTATCTTTCAGATTTCAAAAAAACTAGCTATGGAGTGCCCCGGGGTTCCTTGTTAGGCCCTCTGTTGTTCTTGGTGTACATAAACAATTTGCCAAACCATCTGACAGTTGCAGAAACGGTGATCGCTGATGACACTAGCATTTTTATAAAAGGATACACTGAGGATGATCTATAGCAGAGTGTCTCTAGGACAACAAATGAGACAGGAAAATGGTTTAGTGATAATGCTTTGATCATAAGGATAAAACGGTACTGATGAATTTCAGTAATATTAAAAGTAAAGCTAGAAGAAGAGTAAAAGCTGAGTTAGGGAACTATGTTATTGGACAAGCTCCATACACAAAATTCCTCGGTATATGGGTGGATGAGCACTTGAGGTGGGAAAAGCATCTAGAAGTTTTGAGTAAAAAATTAAGTAAATGCTGCTATGTGCTAAGAATGCTTCTGGAATGCTGCAACACTGAATCATTGCTGTGTGCCTATTATAATTATATGAACAGTTTGCTTAGATATGGTGTAATCTTCTGGGGAAATGCAGGTAAGGCAAAACATTTCAAACTTCAAAAAAGGGCTATTAGAATAATGAAAGGGGTTCCCTGCAGAGTGTCATGCAGGGAAATATTCAAAGAATTTAAAGTAATGATTCTTCCTAGCTTACACATCTATGAATGTGTATGCTTTCTGAAAACTCACCAGGAATTTTCAATATTAAATAATCAGGTTCGTAACCATGTAACAAGGAACAGGGATGATTTTCACAGACACCCACAAAGGAGCACTCTACCAAAAAAGTGTAAACTACCAGCCCAAAATATTTTTAGTGCATTTCCTTCTACAATAAAGAAAATTAAAGAATTTCATAAATTCAAGATAAATCTTAAACAATTTCTACTAACACATAGTTTTTATAGCATTGAAGAATATCTGAATATGGAAAAGTAATATTATGTATATATACTGATATAAAATATTTGCATTTATTATCCAAGTTTTTGAAACAAATTAAAGATAAGAAACTATACTGTAATTGACTACATCCATACAATGTATATTGTTAACGGATGAATAAAGAGATTGATTGACTGACACCATGCTTCTTAGAAGTTGGCACAACATTGCTGGAAAAAAATTAGGTTCCATTTGAAAACAAAGGACTGTTGACAATGTATTTAAACTGTAACTTATATTTTTGCTGCAACTTGGACATATACACGTACACATAACAAAAGTATGTAGTATATAGTTTTCTTATTTTTTAATCACAATGTTCTAATAAATGCTCAGACTTACATAGGTGTCATGTTTTTTAAAACATGTGTGCGCGAAGGCGGGCCACGTAAGCACGCATTTGTTCGATGGGGGTTGGCTGGTTGGTGGTGTATGTCGGAGAAGTGGGCTCGGTGAATTCTGCAGGCAGGATGAGCGGTTCACCATACAGGACCACAGCCAACAAAGCATTGAGGTCCTCCTTGTGCGTGGTGCGGATTCCCAGCAATACCCACAGCAGAGCCTCAGACCAAAGCCCGCCATGGCACATGAGTGCAGCTTTTAGTGTTCTGTGCCATCGCTCCACTAGTCCATTGGCCTGTGGATGGTATGCAGTTGTGTGAAATTTCACCACCCCGCACAACTCACACAGGCGAGCAAAAAGTGACGACCCGAGCTGGTCGCCGTGACCCTTGGTAAGTGACAAGGGACAACCGAATCCAGCCACCCACGCCGAAATGAATGCGCGAGCAATTGTGTCAGCCATAATGTCCACCAGGGGAACTGCCTCAACCCAATAGGTGATGTGGTCGATTGTGGAAAGGATGTATTTGTATCCCTCGAAAGGGGGAAGAGGACTGACCATGACAATGTGCACATGGCGCAGACAGCCCCTTGACCTAAAGGTGGTTGCACATGTGTGCTCACCTTGCTCTGTTGACAAGGAATGCAAGTGCATTACCACGAACAGCAATCGTACTGCACGCCTGGCCAGACAAAAGATTCGGATACGAGGCATGTTGTTGCCACGTTCCGGGGTGAGCAAGATTATGTAACATGTTGAAAATCCTGCGCCGAAGGGGGGGAGGCACAAAGGGGCGGGACAAACCAGTAGAAACGTCACAGATGACAGAATTTTACGACCCGTGCAGGGCAGTAGGTTTGATGATGAACAAAGAACCATCGACCGAGGGTAGACATTGTGTGTCCGCTTCTTCGGCCTGAAGCCGTACCAGTTCCTCTAAGTTCAATGGGGTGGAGATCATCAAAATTCAGGAAAGGTAGTCGGCAACTACGTTTCCCGCACCGCAGTTGTAATGAGCGTCCGAAGAATGTTGGCAAATAAAGTCATTGTGCCGGAAGCAGCATGGTGGGAGATCTTTTGCCGGGTTGTGAATTGTGTCAACAAGAGGATTATGATCAGAATAGATGGTGAAAGTGAGTCCTTTGATGTCGCTCCTGAAATGTTTGACTGCCTCATTACTGCAAGGAGATCACTGTCGAAAGCTGACCATTTACACTGACTCCTCATAAGCTTTTTTGAGAAGAAACGCAGCAGCTGCGTTGAGTCTACAATATGCTGGTGGAGGACAGCACCTCCCACTGACTTGCTAGTGTCAGTAGTGATAGAAATCCCCACCTCCGGGTCGGGGTGTGCGGGAGTGATAGCCTGCGCGATGGCAGATTTCAAATTGTCGAAAGCGTCCAGCATGGGGTCTAGTCCAGTCCAGTTTACGCTTTCCGGTTGTATTTTTACCGGAGAGGTGTCAGTTAGAGCCGACTGGACGGAGGCAGCCCAAGGTACATGTCACCGATAAAAGTTCACCATCCCTAGGAAACGGCGTAGTTGTGCATAATCCTCGGGGAGAGGCAGAGCGAGGATGTTTGCGATTCGTGAGTCAGTAGGGCAGATGCTGTTGGCCGGGACCGTATGGCCAAGGAAAGTAACATATGCGGAACAGAGCTGCGATTTGTCGTCATTAATAACCACGCCATTGGCTGCAAGAACTGCATGAACTGCGTCAAGGTGAAATTGGTGTTCCTCCACAGACGAGGGAAAGATAAGTACGTCATCCAAATACGCAAAAGCGAAAGGAAGTGGTAGCAAAATTGAATCAATGAAACGTTGCCACTTCTGTGCAGCGTTTGTTAAACCATAGAGCATGAAACAGTATTCGAAAAGGCTGTCAGGTGTAATGATTGCTGTTTTCGGGATGTTCGGTTGGTGCATTGGAATTGGTTATATGCCTTAGACCAGTCCAAGACAAAAGAACTTCAAGGCATGCAGAAACTGTGTGAAATCCTGTATATGAGAAATTGAATAGTTGTCTCTATAATAATTCTGGAATTAAGGGACCTGTAGTCGCCACACATGCAGAGCGAACCATTTTTCTTAAGCACCAGGTGGATGGGGGACGACCAGTTGCTGTCAGAAGGTTGGAGCACACCCGAAGCCAGTAAATCCTGAGCTATCTCTTTCACTCATAACAATTTTGAAGCGTTAAGACATCGAGCAATGTGACGTGCAGGTGGATTCGGTGGCAGGTGCCATTGCTGATTGCTGAGACCCGTGAAGGGAGGCATGCGTGGTGGGGCAAGAGGGGAGGGGGGGGGGGCATGAGCGGTAGTGGTTGACTGACCTTGGAGTGCCGGGATGACGAATACGAAATGGGGTGATGGCTGAGCATGTGGTGCGGTAGCCACAGAAGGTGAGCAATCCCACGAAGCGGGAACATGGACATCCGAGCCCTGCCAGAGTGACTTGGGCGGGGCCTCGGCGGGAGACAGCGACTATGGGAACAGCGCGATAGCCGCAAGTTGTGAAAGATTCCACAAAGTGGGGGTGCTTGCATCCTGTTGATCCAACTGCATCTGCACAGAACCGGCTGCAGGAAAGGTGCAGCTCGACACAGGAGTGGGGCAGAGCGAAGAAACCGTAGGAGATGGAGGCTGCGTTGATAGGAGTGACTCTGCAGAGAGGTAGCATAAGGTAATCTGTGCATGAGTCAATTCAGCAGAGGCGGTAGCAATCCGGGATTGTAACTCTGTGTTATGAGTGCGTAGTACATAGATTTGCTTGCAGACGTCTGATGAATCAGAGACGCAAGCCGTAATATCTTTGAGCAGAGGAGCACATGTGGAAAGCGTTGCAAAGGACGCAGAGAGCGAGGACGTGCTGCACCCGTTCGAGCACAGTATGGTAGAACCAGACACGTGGCATAGCGTAGCAGCCTGTAGGTCTGGCGAAAGCTCTTAATGATGTATAAAGTCCAACCTGATTACAGGTTCGTCCACATTGGCGATGTGGAATGTCCAATGAAATGTCACGACCGGGGACAGACGAAGTGACATCTTGATGGAGCCTAGGATCGCGATATGAGAGTGATTCGTGGCAATCGGTGCGAGATTAGCTGGAGAAATCGTGTTGCCTGCATGCTTAGCCGGGATAGTGCTGACATCAGCGCCGGTGTCGACGAGAAAGCGCGTGCCTGACAACAACTCCATGACGTCGAGGCGCCGCGCCGTTGGTGCAAGCAGTGCGGCGTCAGAAGGTAGGTGCCGTTGATGATCGTGGTGGAACGTGGCGCCTAACACATGCCCACCGAAGTTGTTTGGTTACGTACAAGGTTCACAGAAGTTGCGAGCGGCATACCTGTAGGTTGCTGTAGGTTGCAAGGTACCAGCAAAGTGGGTAAGCTTGGAGGCGTGGCGTTGTGGGGCAAGCGGGGGACGCAGCTGGCTGCATCGTAGCTCGAGAATGCACGGGCTGCTGCTCGGGCGAGGTCAGCTGCTGTCGGGAGGGGACAGGTAGGCTGTAGGCTGCCAGGAGGCCCAATCAGCCACATGTAGGTGGACCTTGAGAGGGTCAGCAATGTATAATAGCAGATGAAGCTGTAGGTCTGATGGTAGTTTGATCATCCACAGAGTCCACAGCACAGCGTTGAGTAGTGCTTGGCCATCAATCAATGTATGAAGTCACCACCAGAGCTGCAAAGGCATGCGATCATTGAGATGCTCATCACAGATGATGTTGCGGATGGCCTCAGCCAGAGGGCGAGAAAGGCACTCGATAAGCAAAGTTTTCGCTATTGCATACTTGGGTGAAATGGGCAATGAGAGCAGCACATCACTGATTAGGTCAGGGTGGTCGTGGAGGTGGCTCACCAGGTAGATGAAATGTGGATCATCCTTCCAGATCCCGTGGATATCCAGTAGATGGTCCACCAGGATAAACCATGCCTTAGGGTTGTCCTTTTGCAACCCAGGCAGCTTAGGAAATCTGCCGGGTAACATATGTTGTTGTAGCACAGGCAGGCGAAGATCCGTGTCAGCAGTTGAGGGAGCCTATGATGCCGGGAGTGCAGTAGCAGCGGGCTATGCAACACCGGAGGTCTGCGTGGGGGGAGACAGCCACAAGCAGCACACGAAGAGGTGTGGGCTGGTGCAACTGATGGCACAGTGTGTCCCAACTGCAGGCCTGGAAGCAGGTGCAGAACAGCCATAACAGCTGGTGCCGGTATAACAGTGGGCGGAAGGCGGTTGCAATACAGCTGGGGGGGGGGGGGGGGGGGGGGGGGACTGATCCCAAAACTGGCGTGGAAGAAACAGCTGGTGCCATTACAGGAGCGGGCAGTAAGCGATCTTGATGTGACCACAGGGCAATGGTGGTGGCAACCAGTGCGGCTGAGGGGAATGGTGTTGCCAAGACCGTGTGCAGGTGGAGGGTGGGAGGGGGGTGCGACGACGTCAGGCAAGTAAGGATGTGCGACTTCATGTTTATGAGCTTTCGGAGTACAGTTCTCGAACTGTGTCTGCACATCAAACCAGCCGGAAGACGACTGCTTAACCGGAGGGTGAAACACAATGTTCTTCACACGATTATCATTCACCATGTCGGTGAGCAGCGTGCACTGTCCGGGTGGCAGTTCCTGCTGTGTAGTAGCATTTTATGGTGGCCATGTTGGGCAGGCAACGGTTAAGTCGGCACTGGCATAGCAGGGGCCAGAAAATAGTTCACTTTTAACCAACTGTACATTAGGAACACTATTAAAAACACAAGCACAGTTGCTAGGGTGCAACGGACTTGCACAAAACGAAACTGGTAGATTCATTGTTTTCAAGACAATGTGGGCTGATACACGGGGTCCGTTACTGATGAAAGTAAGCACAAAATAATTCCCAAGTGCATGATGTTGAAGACGGGGCCACCACTGTGCATATTATGTGTCGTAGAATTGTAATAACACACTTGTAGAGTAAGAATTAATTTGGCACTGAACAGAGTGAATACAGAAATGGATGTCAAACATGGCGGGAGTGAACAGAGACAGAATGCGGAGCCAAAGAGAATAATCAATGAAGTGTCACTTTGCATCAGAGATGCCACAAGTTAAATGTGTCATATTCCTGTGAACAAAACTTGTAGATCTTCTTGGATCAGCAAAGGACAATCTTCATGTGTGGTTGCTCCGTGCTTACACAATTTCTTGTAGCCGTGGGAAGTCATACATTGGACAAACTTGTCATACTGTGGAATACAGAACATGAACAACACATGCATTTACGCCAAGCAGAGAAATCTGCAGTGTCTGAGCATTGTCTCAGTACAGGGCACAATATGGATTGCAAAAATACTAAAATTCTCTCATCAATGTCTTCATACTGGGACAGCATAATTAAGAAGCAGTGGAAATTTGCACCTAGACAAATCTTGTGAACAGAGATACTGGGTTCCAACTTAGCACAGCACTGGATCCATCACTGATACAAAATTAATGTCACAGTGGCCACTAAAGCAAACTCTTTGTTATATAAGGGATGATGCTTTGGTGATGCCTTAAACATTCAGGTGACAATGGCCAGTCAACATCAGTGCACAGTAGGGATGACAAACTTTGCATGTGCTTTGAAGTCCTTCATTCACTGTCTTATTTATTTATTTATTTATTTATTTATTTATTTACATGTCAAGTTCCGTAGGACCAAATTGAGGAGCAAATCTCCAAGGTCGTGGAACGTGTCAGTACATGAACTTACAACATAAAAGTAATAACAGATAAAAATAAATGTTCATGAACCTGAAAGAAAATCAGTCCATAAGTTTAAGCAAACACTATCAGCAATAAAATGAGAATCAGCTTAATTTTTCAAGGAACTCCTCGACAGAATAGAAGGAGTGACCCATGAGGAAACTCTGCAGTTTCGATTTGAAAGTGCTTGGATTACCGCTAAGATTTTTGAATTCGAGGGGCAGCTTATTGAAAATGGATGCAGCAGTATACTGCACACCTTTTTGCACAAGAGTTAAGGAAGTCCGATCCAAATGGCAGTTTGATTTCTGCCGAGTATTAACCGAGTGAAAGCTGTGTATTGTTGGAAATAAACTAATATTGGTAACAGGAAATGACAATAAGGAATATAAATATTGAGAGGCCAATGTCAAAATACCCAGGCTCCTGAACAGAGGTCGACAAGAGGTTCGTGAACTCGCACCACTTATTGCCCGAACCGCCCGTTTCTGAGCCAAAAATATCCTTCTAGAATGGGAAGAGTTACCCCAAAACATAATACCATACGACATAAGTGAATGAAAATAAGCAAAGTAGACTAATTTATGTGTCGAAGTATCACTTACTTTTGATACCGTTCGAATAGTGAAAATGGCAGTATTAAGTCTTTGAACAAGATCCTGAACATGGGCTTTCCACGACAGCTTACTATCTATCTGAACACCTAGGAATTTGAACTGTTCAGTTTCACTAATCATATGCCTGTTCTGTGAGATTAAAACGTCAGGTTTTGTTGAATTGTGTGTTAGAAACTGTAAAAACTGAGTCTTCCTGTGATTTAACGTTAGTTTATTTTCTACAATCCATGAACTGAGGTCATGTACTGCACTACTTGAAACAGAGTCAATGTTGCACACAACATCCTTTACTACCAAGCTAGTGTCATCAGCAGACAGAAATATTTTAGAGTTACCCATAATACTAGAGGGCATATCATTTATATAAATAAGGAAGGAGCAGGAGCAGCCCCAACACTGATCCCTGGGGCACCCCCCACTTGACAGTACCCCACTCAGATCCCACATCACAGCCGTTATCAACATTGTGAATAATGACCTTTTGCTGCCTGTTGCTAAAGTAAGAGGTGAACCAATTGTGAGCTACTCCCCATATTTCGTAATGGTCCAATTCTGGAGCAATATTGTGAGATCAACACAGTCAAATGCCTTTGTTAAACCAAAAAATATGCCAAGCGTTCGAAACTTTTTGTTTAGCCCATCCAGTACCTCACAGAGAAAAGAGAATACAGCATTTTCTGTTGTCAAACGACTTCTAAAGCCGAACTGTACATTTGATAGCAAATAGTTTGATATAAAATGATCAATTAACCTTTTCTATAACTTTTGCAAACGCTGATTGCATAGAAATAGGTCTAAAATTATCTACATTATCCCTTTCTCCCTTTTTATAAACGGGCTTTACTAC
This sequence comes from Schistocerca nitens, assembly GCF_023898315.1. Lineage (NCBI taxonomy): Eukaryota > Metazoa > Arthropoda > Insecta > Orthoptera > Acrididae > Schistocerca > Schistocerca nitens. The sequence goes on along the minus strand of NC_064620.1, from coordinate 20,170,642 downwards.
TGAGTACTTTAATCGCTCAGGAAACTGACCATTCCTAAAGGAAAAATTACAAATATGGCTAAATACAGGGTTAACATGTGCAGCACAGTATTTTAATATTCTACTAGACACTCCATCATAACCCTGAGAGTCCTTAGTCTTCAGTGATTTAATTATTGACTCAATCTCCCTCTTGTCTGTATCACAGAGGAGTATTTCAGATGTCAATCTCGGAAAGGCATTTGCTAAGAAATTTATATGATTTCCTGTAGAAACTAAATTTTTATTTAATTCACCAGCAATGCTCAGAAAATGGTTGTTAAATACTGTACATATATCTGATTTATCAATAACAGAAATATTATTACTGCGAACTGACTTTATGTCATCAACCTTGTGCTGCTGACCAGACACTTCCTTCACAACTGACCATATGGCTTTAATTTTATCCTGTGAATAGGCTATTCCATTTGCATACCACATACTTTTTGCCTTGCTAATAACATTTTTAAGCACCTTACAATACTGTTTGTAATGGGCTACTGTAGCTTGATTGTGACTACTTCTAACATTTTGATATAATTCCCGCTTTGTTCTACGTGATATCCTTATCCCACTAGTCAGCCAACCGGGCTGTCCATTACTGCTAGTACCACTTTTAGAATGTTCTAATGGAAAGCAACTCTCAAAGAGCATGAGAAATGTGTTATGGAAAGCATTGTATTTATCATCTATATTATCGGCACTATAAACATCTTGCCACTCTTGTTCCTTGACAAGTTTTGAAAAATTCTCTATTGCTGTTGGATTAACTTTCCTACGTAGTTTGTAATTATATACGACATTGGTTTGAGTACAAAAACCTTTTAGTGTCAAAATTTGTGCATCATGGTCTGAAAGGCCATTCACGCTTTTACTAACAGAATGCCCATCTAGTAATGAAGAATGAATAAAAATATTGTCTATGACTGTGCTACTGTTCCCCTGCACCCTAGTTGGAAAAAACACAGTTTGCATCAGATCATATGAATTTAGGAGATCTACCAACATCCTTTTTCTTTCACAATCATGTACAAAATTAATATTTAAGTCACCACATATAACTACTTTCTGGTACTTCCTACAAAGTGAATCAAGAACCCTCTCTAGCTTAAGCAAAAATGCTCTGAAGTCGGAGTTAGGGGACCTATAAACAACAGCAATTAGAAGTTTAGTTTCACTAAATTCAACTAATGCTGCACAACTTTCAAATATCTGTTCAATGCAGTGTTGTGATACGTCTATGTACTCAAATGAAATACTGCTTTTTACATACAGAGCCACTCCCCCAACCCGCAAGGAACTCCTTGAGAAACAGCCAGCTAATCTGTAGCCTGGTAAAGGAAGCCTCTGAATTATCAAATTATTTAAGTGGTGCTCTGATATACCAATAATTTCAGAGTTAACATCTATTAGCAGTTCACTAACTTTATCTCTAATACCTCTTATATTTTGATGAAATATGCTAATTCCTTCTCTACTTGGAAACATTACATCCTCTGGAGGTGGACCCTTAGTTAGAGGCACTTTCTTTAAGCAGGTATACCTATCAGCTGACTTCGGTCTAAAAAAGGTGCAGCTCTAACACCAACTACTACAGGAATTTTTCCATGAGTGATACCACCACCACCACCACCACCCCCCACTACAGTGTCACCTATAAACTTAGCCAGCCTCCCCTTCCCATACCTATTGAGGTGCAAGCCATGCCTAGTGAAACACCATCTACTGATAGACCCAACTGGCACCACTGAGATGTGATCCATGCCCTCCGCCATCAGTGCCCTCCCCAGCCCCACATTGCACCTAACAGCTGCATTAAGGTGAGGCCGATCATGACGCTGAAACAGTTGCACGAAATGCACATTAGTGCCACCAGTTTGAGTAGCTATCTTAACCAAGTCACCACTGACATCATATTCCCCGTCCCTATCGAGACTGTTCCCTGCTCCACCCACTATCACTACCTGATACTCTTTCGTAAGATTCTTACATAACTCAAACTCCCCTGTGCTTTCAGTCACCTGAGCCAACCCTGCACTAGGCTTCACAATGCTGGTGACCTGGTACTCACTCCCCAACACTTCCTGCAACTGCTGGCCCACACCTCTACCGTGGGAACTACCTAGCAGCAGAACCTTCTTTCTACTAGACTTTACAACTAACCTAGGCCTCCTAATTGCTGAGGACTGCTGCAAGTTACCTACATCTACAGCTACACGAGGCTCCTCTTCACTCAACTCTGACAGTTGGTCACATCTATTGCATGTATGCAAAGTAAAACTGTCTGAATACCTCCTCTTCCTAACTACCTTCTTGCCAACAGCCAGTTCCCATTCCCCACCACCCTTCACCCTCCTCAACCTATCTAGTCCCTCCGTTGCGCATTGTAACTGCACCTGAATGGCACAGATCTTACGCTCCTGCTCCTCTATTAACTTGTTTCTACTACAGATTCTACATTCCCAGGAGAGGATCTCCCTAAAATGACCACTGGCTTCTCCACTGCATTCCCCCAATGAAAATACTTTGAACAAATCCCACACCATAATCCACTACTCACAAACCTACGACAGAGCCCACACTTTTCACTCATGGTAAAATTTTACAGTTACTGAAAAAAACTATACGTCTACATTACCAAAGTTCAGTTACACCAGTAGAACTATTTAAGAACTAACAATAATGATCTCTAAATTCTCTGCCTACTAAGAAAGCAGCTACTTGTATTAATACTACTACAACACGGCCGATACCAATACCAGCAAAACTTCACAAAATTATTAGCTAAAACCAAAAAATTAAAATGACCACTGTAACACTAAGCGAAGTTAAAACACTAAATGAAAATTTTACTGAAATATTTCACTAGAAAGAATAATAAACGTCAGTTGAAAACTAAAGCACGAAATTTACTGAAAGACTTCAACACACTGAAAACTCTACAAAACACAGCAAGCAAACGATTGCAAAAGTTTATTAAGTCGTTATTTCGCCACAAATGACACGCAACACCACTGAAATCAGTTAAATTTAATAACTGTATTACAGAGCACAAATAAGTTTGTCAGTTCTTAGCTGCCGGCCGCAGTATCTCGCGGTTCTAGGCGCGCAGTCCGGAACCGTGCGACTGCTACGGTCGCAGGTTCGAATCCTGCCTCGGGCATGGATGTGTGTGATGTCCTTAGGTTAGTTAGGTTTAAGTAGTTCTAAGTTCTAGGGGACTGTTGATGCTTTGTAGAAATAAATAAACTACATTTAAAACAGCAAGCTTGTTGCTTCATTTGATAGGCATTTCTGATCATATATTGATGTATCTTTTCTTCTTGCCCACTTAACTTTTCCCTGTAGATCAAATTTACATGTATTCTACAGAAAAAAACGCTAGTTGCGACAAACAACTACTTTTTCCAATTCAGCTGCTACTGATTGTCAAGTGTCATATCAGTTACATAATCTGTACCAAAAGTAAAGCTTTAAACATGGCTGCATTTTCAGCGACCATTACAAGGTAAAATTAAAACAATTGCAGCCCTCAGTCGTGAAAATGAAGTCTTTTTGGCCTAGGTTTCAGCCACTTCTAAGAGTGCCTTCATCAGAAATAAAACATTTAAAACTGGCATGTCACGTCTGATGCTACCACAGCTCGACATGTGGTGCAGCCCTTAGTGGCCTGCCTCTATGTTTTCTATTTTTAATATTTTGTGACTAAAGCGCTATCGCTTCATATTTATTTTATACATGACATGCCAATTTTAAATGATTTATTTCTGATGAAAGCACTCTCAGAGCTGGCCGAAACCTAGGTCAAAAAGGCTTCATTTTCACGGCGGAGGGCTGGAATTGTTTTAATTTGTAACAAAAGTATTTTTTCCTTACATTACATACTTATGAAGTCAAATTTGAAAATAGGGATCTCAGATAGAAGAACAATATTCACAGAAACATGATAAATTAAGTAATAAATTAAGTAATAAATAAAGCTAAATTTTTGAATTTAAAATTACCTGTTTGTTTCTGTTTCAGGCAGTTGCCAAACAGCGCAGTGAAGATTTAAGCAGTCATGGAGAAGAAAAGAAAGAAGTGACTGAAGGAAAAGATAATGAAATGTTAACAATGGTGTCACATTTCTATGATTCAATAAAATCTCTGACTGATTTTCAGTCTCAGTATCCACAGTTGACTACTTTGTACATTACTGGGATACCCCTTGATTCCCTGAATGGAGTGCAACATTTACCACATCTTACACAGTTGTTTGCTATGAAATGTAAACTGCGAGTAAGCTTGTTTTCCTTTTACTATATTAATGTTTCAGCACATGGTGTTTGAGTCAGTACTAGGTAGAGCATTACTTAATTTAGAAATCACTTCAGATGCCATTATGGAGAAGTTTAAATTTTTAAATTATTTTATGTATTTAGCAATAGCACAATTAATATTGGTTATTGACTATTGTCTGCTTAATGTTAATGTTTGTTCACAAGTGGCCCAGTGGTAGAACATGTATCTGGATTCCATCTGTACTCAGTTTATGAAAAGTGACTCCACTAGGTTGTGAGATAAGCATGTATGAAGACAGAAAATTGACTGTGCTACTCGTAAGCAGTAAGTGAAGCATTCCCATCAAGAAACTTTCCAGTGGTGATCCCACAATGAACAGCAGCATTTAGGACAACTTAATAAGTCTACTTTGATGAACTGTGCACACTTTGACATGGAAACCATTCTACGATTGCTGCCCTTATGGGTAACAGGTCCAAAAAGGTCTCTCTTTCATGGTTCTTCCATACAGTATTTTTCACTACACAGATCTGTCTATGTTATATGCAAAATGTAAAAGTTGTATGCTTCAGTGCCATGCTGTTGACTGCAATAAAGATTCACATGTGCACAAACTATGTGTAATGGCTTTTGACTTCCTCAGTGATTGCAGTGATGAGTTCACTCTTTCTTCGCACCCACCAGGAAATCAGTGTTCCATCAACTGTTTCAAGCCTGCAAAGCAGCACATCTTTTGATTTTACTACTCTTATCACATCTGTCACAGACAAATTGATTCCACTCGTAATCTCCTTCAGGGCCCAGCCAGTTGGGCCATGTGAGAATATTCTTGATTTGCTATCTACACTGTGCGTTATCCCAGGGATCTCGTCCATCACCACTATCAGAGCACACGATTCAGAACATCAACAACAAAATTTTTGGGGTCATATATGCAATAATATTGTAATCTCAAACTACTGCTGTTCTAGTCAGAACACCTAGCAACATAGCTTGCAAGCAAAGACTTCATTGTACGGAGCCACAGCATCTTTGATGACACTTGCAAGTTTGTTGCCCTATTAAGCAACATGGGACAACATGCTCACATTATCAGTGATGGCATACTAGCACCTCTAGCCTATGGAAAATTTGCTGCTGCCAAAGAGATGTTGCACCATATGTTTGCAAAGACATCAGAGCAACAGTTGCGAGTGATTTATGGGGACACTTTTGGGAACAGAACACCGTGTTAGTTTTGAAGACATCTTCGTACCTACATTACTTCGTCTCTCATGCCAGACATAATGCTTTGAATGCTATGGATCATTGGCTCATCAAACTACCACCACTGATACAGATGCCAATGACCTTCCAAAATAGTGGATTACAAATTAGTCTTAGCTGATAGTCTTCTTGCAGTCCTCCAGCAACAACAATATGGATATACCAGACTAGAGTGATCACTGTCATAGAGGACACGTGGCCCACAGCTGCTAGCATTTGAGCGATTTTGTGTACTCACAAGAGTGATATGACTAGCCCATGCCACAAGGATTCTGTCCTTCATCCAGTTGCGCCAATTATGCCCATGGCTGACAATAACAATCTTCACATAGGCAAGACGACTTGACTTTGCCTATGTTGGTTTCAAGCTCACTTCAACAGCCAGGCAGACAACTACTCCATGCCCTGCAACCATCCAAATGCAATGTGCAATTTGGATCGCAGTGCTCAGCAAAGTCAGTCATAGATCAGACACTTGGCCCAAACTAGTTTTGCCCTGTCTGTGAGTCACACTAGTTAGACTTCTCAATGAATCAATAATTCCAGATCAGCACCAGCACAGAAGTGAGCACCAGAACTGATCTCAGGCATCAGTTTTCTATATGGCTTTCATCTCTCCCCTGATCTGGTGTGAGGCATCCTTATACAATCCAATAGTGGAGGATCAGTACCCAGTATCACTGGCAGTCTACCATGACATCAAGAGGTGGATCCAGATGAAACTAATCTGACACCACCAGCCTAAACATCAGCAGACAACATAGACTTGCAGTCAGGGCATACTGAACTGCAAAATTCACTACAGAAAGAGATCAGTAAGGAGAACTTTGTTGACAGTGAGCGCGCATCCTCCATGTTTCCCAGACAATGCATATGACATTTAAACTGTGAAGCATTAGACGTGACACTTTGTAAAAGTTCTACGTCATGTGTCAGTTTGCTGCAATGCACACAGACAGGTACAGAACAGGCTAAACGTGGATAAAACTACCAACAGAGCTGCCTGGACTGACATCACTACTCATGCATATCAGAACATGGCAGAGTAACAGACACTTTGAGTGCTGGCACAATGCTCAGGGTGAGATCTGCTGTGCGACAATCCCAGCCAAATGACATAAGTGTGAGACTGGTACACAACTATGTTGTGGTTGAAGGACAGCAGGAGAAACAGCAGTTTGACCACAGTTTTATATCCAGACAACTCAGTCACCACTACAGACTACCCAAGGTTGATGTCACAGCTACGGGCCAATGGTTTTGTAATGACCAGAGCTCCTTGGAAATGACTGCTGCCAGCAAGTGCACACAGAGAAATGGACAACACCTTACTGCTTCCCCCTTCATCCCAATGGCCAACCACTCTGCTACAAAATGGCCCAGCTGTGCTGTGCAGCTAGCAATGGCTCGGTTGGTCAAGCAAACTGTGCAAGGAGGACATCAGCAGCTGTGACATTCAGAGACCTCCTTCTACCACTGCTCTGCGCTCCAGAGGGGAAGAAGGAGGGGTTTTTCTTTGTGGGGTAATGGTATTTGTTATTAAGATTCGGAAGAAAGAAAAATAGGAGATTCCAACATACGTTTCTTGTACATAGTCAATAAGTTGCTTTAACTAATTAATTATTCTTGACAACTTACCACTAATATACTGTAGATTTTGACCCCAAGTTAATTTGTCATTTAAATATATTTTCAAAAACTTTATATAGTTTTGATCATCTGGCGGAAGCTTATCTTTTAGACTAAAAACCATCCACTACATTTTGTTTTCATTCAGCAAGACTCCATTTGCCTTAAGCCAATTGGATGCTTGATCAATTGCCTTTGCAACACAAGTTTTAAGGCTACTGTAACCATGACTACTATAAAGAAAATTAATATCATTTGCAAATAGAACTGTACTTTATTTACTAAATGATGGCAGATCATTAATCATTGTCACAATCAAAAAGAAAAAAGTGGCATGGAACTCCTACCTACCTTGTTCCATACTTGACATTTCTTTGCCAAGACAGACAACGTGCTTACAGTTCCGTAGCTATGAGTTTAATAGTTTAAGGCTGTTATCTCTAATGCCATAAAACCCCATTCATTCTACAAGTAGTGTATGCCCTACACACTCAGAGGCTGTGTTTAGACCTTGAAAATTGACTTGATCAGAGCCTTTGTCCTCAAATACTTGACGTAGCTTCAAGGCTTGACTCCCCTCCTTTCTTGCCAGAGTGATGGCAAAAGAAAAAAAAAGCTGTGAGTATGGGTCATCAGTCATGCCTGGGTAACTCAGTCAGTAGAGCACTTGCCCACAGAATGCAAAGGTCCGTGGTGAGAGTCCTGGTCTGGCACAGAGTGGTAATCTGCCAGGAAGTTAGTATACCATAGTTTCTGTCTGTAGTCTTGGTTTTTGAAATCTTCGACAGTTATTTTACATTTCTTTATGAGAATGCTGTCATTAAATTGTCACAAATTGTATAAAAAACATTCAATATTATCTTTCCTGACAAATCATTACCATACTTAAAGTATAACGTATGTCACAATAACATTCGCTAAACCAATCTCTACCAACAAGATACTTTCAAAACCAGACAATTTTTTCATCAGTGACAGCTCAGGTGATCACAGCTTTTGGGATATTACTCTTATCAGAATGGAATCTACATATATAATTTAAAAATATTGAATTATTATCTGAAAATGAAAATACTGTCACATCACGTAATTCTTCTGTAGGTTTAAATTTGATAAAACTAGTGTCAGGATGTGCTTGATCTATTGTGGGCTTATTACAGATACAATGTAAATTGCACTGTCTCAGAAAATTTTACAGCTCAGTGACACTACATGTTGATGTATCAAAATCTGCATTCAGACCTCCACATATTACAATGTCATAATGCACCCATCTAGTCTCCCTGAATACATCTAACAGTGTGTCCAATTTCCCTAGAAATATGTTGATGATACACTTAGTACAAGGATATTATTACTAATCTGAAATTGTCAGTAACTATATCACCTTAGGTGAGCTGTGTAAGGATTTTCAGAGTTCTGTTCTAGCCACAAAAAATCTAGATCCACTCTAATAACAGAACAATTGAGTGACTGGTTTACATAGATTACCACACCACCTCCTACATGCAGTTTTCTACAATAGCTGTTTGCTATATTATAGTTACCAAATTTGACAACTACAAATCATTCTCAGTAGCACAGTGTTCTCTACAACAAAAAGAAATTGGCCAAGTGCAAGTACGACTCGCGCACTGAGGTTTTCCATGCAAACTTAATTATGTATATAGATAGTTCATCCACAGACAGATTTCATGATTCTAGGTCAACAGAAAGTACCCTAAGGGTTTGGTGAATGACTTTGATAGTGTGAAAATATAATTTTTTGATTGCATCACCAGATGGATGAAAAACGACAATTTTTTTTTCATATCATACAATTAAAAATTAATGATTTTTGGATTTTTTTTCCTGTACTTGCAGTGTGAAACCTAAGTTCTTGTCAAATTTCATGATTCTAAGTCAACAGGAATCACATTATAAGTTTTTATGAGTGAGTTTTCAAATATCAAAATGTGTGACATAAATTGCCATATCCTTTGATTGAAATGAGATTGAAGCATAAAATTTTTACACCTCCAAGGCAACATAGATCTTAATATGTGACATAAATTTGAATTTCAAACGATGGAAAATCCAGGATGGAATGTAAAAATGTTATGAGAAGGAAAGTTGCTACTCACCATATATCGTGACTCAGCATCTCCACTATATGGTGAGTAGCAACTTTCCTTCTCATAATATTGGTAAATTTGAATTTGATACGTCTATCTGTTCCTTAGAACAAGGATGCTTAACAGTCAGACAGACAAACAGTCCGAAAAACAAATCCCTCTTACAAGGATTCTGTGTTGATTTTACAGATTGAGGCATGGAAACCTAAAAGAATCATATTTATTATCTAATCCAAAATTATTTAGAAAAAATTCTTTATCATTTACTCCTTGAATGTTCAGATACCAGGAGCAAATTTTTAAATCATAACTGTTACCGGTATTTATTTTAGACTGAACCGTTTTGGTGAGTGGTATAAAAGCTTTTACAGTATTTATCTTTTGGGCTTCTTCACCTTGCTGCCTTCCACTTAAAAATCATTTAGACAGAGAAGAGGGACTATTTTCTGCTTACCCACAACACTTGAAACTACTTCTTCCACTATAGCTCTCTTCTCTCTTTTTAGTGGTACTGTAGTTACTGTTACTGTTGCTGCTATTGTTGCTGGTGAAACGTCTGTAACAGCTCATCAACACAATGTTAATGAAATCTTAAAATAATAGATTAATAATGTGCTTTATGGTTTCCTGCTGAGTAATTGTTGTTTCCATACTAGATAATTTATCAGAGAATATTGAAGAAAGGACTAATAATTGTAAGTCTCAATACGGCTAATAACTGTTAGTAAGATTGCCACAAATTACACATCATTTCTCATGAGTGAAGTCACAGTGAACTGTGACAACACTGTAACTTCATGGTATTGCACCTTTGGAATTACTGTTCAGGCTGAATGTAAGATTGTGTCACTATTTATTTAATTCAACAGTGTTACTGAAGTCTTATTTTTCTTATTAAAAAAAATTAAGGTAACTTGTGCATGGTCAAAACATCTTTAAATTTCGCATAAGTATAAAGAAAGATGTAAAATTATGTAGTATGATCAGAGCAGATTATTTTTTCAATAATGGGCTTATAAAAAGATATATACTCACCAACAGCGATATTTGCCATAAAACAACTGCATGTATATTTTGCATGAGTATTATTACTGATATAAACCAGTGTAATCAGTTTATTTGGGTGCAAAAATAGCAGACCACAGCAAATTGTTTCCTAAAATCCTTCTTGTGGTGGACTTCAAACCGACATCAACTTTTCAGATAGTTTGAAAAAAATATTACTAGTCTCGTGTTACTGTCTAGTGTATTCTGAAATCATGTTTTTTTTTTCTTTTTATTGCATCTATACATTTCCAGAATGTAAATGCTGTGGAAGAGTGCTATCATTTGGAGAAACTGTGCTTATACTCCAATGTGATCCAAGAAATACCTGATCTTAAGCACGTGCAGAAATTGCAAACTTTGTGGTTATCAGGAAATGAAATTTCCTGTATTAAGGTGAGTACTCAAAAGAAATCCTAATTTTCCTATGTAAACCTAGCATATGATCACATCTAATTTTCAGTTGTTGCAGAATCTTGAATCTCAGAAGAATTTGTGTGAACTGTATCTAAATAATAATAAAATCAAGGAAATAGGCTCATCATTGAAGGAAAACAAAAATTTACATACCTTGAATTTGGCTGCCAATCCAATCTTTTCCCTGAAGGTAATTTTGTGTCTACTTTAAATTATCTAATTTTATCATTCATACCAATTCTGCTAATATAATTCTTTATGTCAATCTGCAGGTAATGTATCTTTTGTCTTTCAGGAAATAATCAGTTTGGCAGAACTTCCATCTCTCACATCTCTAATACTTGCAGACTCTCAGCATGACATGCAACCAATGACTGAACTCTTGAACTACAGCTCATATATTATCTATCATTTAAACAAGCTGGAAATCTTGGATGGATATCCAGTTGATCAAAGAGAGAGAAGCAGAGTGACGGTAACTTCTTGAAAGTAACAAAATATTGTTAACACAATTTCTTTTATGTTTTTTGATGAATCCTCCTCCTCATGATATTTGTCTAGTTTTAGAAGATTCAAACAACATGTATATTTATTTGTATCGGTTAATAATTGGTAATATTATTTTGTGATATTTTAGTGTTCATCTTTGGACTACTTCCTGTATAGTTATAGCATTCTTCCAGCAAAGTAGTGGCAATTTAAGGTACCAATGATGGAGGTGAATAGTTATCATGTACCATTATCTCCAAAGTAGACCACAAAGCCTCGATAATACTGAGATCTAATGACTGTGGTGACCAGGAGAGAGGCAACAATACACCCTCTGTTTCACAAAATCAGTCCTAGATTATGCAAGCCATGTGAACAGGAGCCCTGTTGTCTTGGAACATAGCATCACCACAGTGGAACAAACATTGTACCACGGGATGGACCTAATCTGCCAGAATGGTCACATAAGCTTTTGCAGTAAGGTGACCTTGCAGAATAAGCATGGGGCCCATGGAATACCATGATGTGGCTGCCCAAATCATCACTGAATCCATGCTATATTTCACTCTTGGAATGTTAACTTGGTCAAAAGTTGGAAACAGTGTCAAACAAGACTCACGTACATCTACATCTATGACTTTTTCCAGATAGTCTCCATCTATCTTCAAGATTCTGCTGGTCAGTTCTTTCAACACCTCAGTGACACACTCCCATGGATCAACCAACCTATGACCATTCGTGCTGCCCTTCTCTGTATATGTTCAACATCCCCTGCTAATTTGTTTTGGGATGTCCCCCACACAATTTAGCAGTATTCTCGAATCAGTTGCACTAGTCATTTGTAAGGAGTCTCATTTGTAGACTAGTTGCATTTACATAGTATTCTAGCAATAAACAAAAGTGTGCTACCTGTTTCACCCTTGACTGAGCCTATGTGATCATTCCATTTCACTTCCCTGCAAAGTGCTACACCCAGGTATTTGTATGAGTTGACTGATTCCAATTGTGACTCATTGATATTATAGTCATAGGATATTATAGTCATAGTACACTACATTATTTCGTTTTCTGAAGTGCACGGTTTTATATTTCTGAACATTTAAAGCAAGCTGCCAATATTTGCACCAGTTTGAAATCCTATCAAGGTCTGACTGGATATTTATGCAGCTTCTTTCAGCCAGTACTCCATCATGGATAACAGCATCATCTGCAAAAAGTCCAAGGTCACTATTGGACTTTTCTTTACCTACACAAACAGCTTGCTTGTGATCCTGTAGGTATGATTTTAATAGTTTAAGGCTGTTACCTACAATGCTGTAGTAATCCATTTTTTCTAGAAGTATTTTATGCTTTACACACTCAAAAGCTTTACTTAGATCACAAAAGGTGACTTGAGCAAATCCTTTATCCTCAAACACTTGATGTATGTATTTGACTACTGAGTCTATAGCATCAACAGTTGACAAGTTTTTCCTAAAACCATACTGTGATTTGCTAATTATTCGTGCATTTTCAAATTACATGGATAACTGTTAGTGTATCACACATTAAAACACTTTAGAAAGAACTGGGACTATGGAAGTTGATCTGTAACTTGAAGGTGAGTCAGTATATCCTTTTTTATATATTGGGACTACCCTGGACACTTTAAGCTCATCAGGAAAATATCCCTCAGATATACACTTATTTATGCAGTATGCTATTAAAGGGTACACAGTACAATCTATTACTTTTTTTTAGAGTGTTACAAGAATGTCATATATGTCTACACTCTCAGATGATTTAAGATGTTTAATGGTTTTTAGGACGAGACTAGGTGGGACTTCAGAGAAGGTAAACATACTTGTATTTGCTAGTGGTTTACAGACGTTTTTGAAAGAATCTGATATGAGCTAATGACAGGTTTTGTGATAGCATTTCCTACTTCTTCTACTGATTCAATAAAGAAATCATTGAATTTCTGAGGGCATATACTGATTTTTTTCTTTAGTAACAGTATTTTTTTTTCTTTAGTAACAGTATTTTTTCTTTAGTAACAGTATTTATTAATTTCCATGCAGCTTTGTATTTATTCATGGAATTCTCAATACTGCCAAAGCTGTGTGCTCTTTTGGCTTCCACAATGGCTTTTTTGTACTTATTCCTACATTGTACATAGGCTGATCTGGCATGGTTGGTCTTCAGATTTTGATGTGTACTATCCAACAACATAACTTGATTTTTCAGATTTGGTAGTTGTTGAGTATACCATGGCTTTTGTGTGTTTATACCCTTGCCTTTGGAGCCTTTGTCGATTACTTTGCATTTCTTTATCAGAATGCAGCAATTAAATTGTGTCAAAAATGCTTTCAAAAACCTTTCGAATATTAGTTTTGCTGACAGATCTTTACATATACTATAATTTGTGTCACCAGACCATTGGCCAAACCAGTCTCTGTTAGTAAGGGACTTACAAAACCTGTCAACTTTATCATTTTTCAGACAGACTTATTAATGTTACTCCTATCATCACAGAACCTACTTATGTAATTTAATGATACAGCATCATGATCTGAGGGTGGGAATACTGTCACATCTCATGATTCTTCTGCACTATTGAAACTGACAAAGACATTGTCAAGACATGCTTCATCTCTTGTGGGTCTATTATTGATAAAGTGCAGATTGTGCTGTCTTAGGCACTTCAGTCTGGAACCGCGTGACCGCTGTGGTTGCAGATTCGAATTCTGCCTCGGGCATGGATGTGTGTGATGTCCTTAGGTTTAAGTAGTTCTAAGCGACTGATGACCTCAGATGTTAAGTCCCATAGTGCTCAGAGCCATTTCAACCATTTTTGTACTGTCTTAGATTTTTGAGATCAGTGACGCTATGTTTGGCTGTTGTTACATCAAAATCTGCATTCAAATCTCCACCTATTACAATGTCATAATGTAACCATTTTGTCTTTCTAAATACACCTAACAGCATGTCCAGTTTTTCTAAAAATACGCTAATGATACCCTTAGGTGATCTGTATAAGGCTATTATCACTAACTTAAAATTGTCACTAATTATACCAGTGGCTTCAAAATTCTGTTCATCACACAAATAGTATAGATCCAACCTATTATTGGAGCAGATGAGTGACTGGTTAGTATACAATGCCACACCACCCCTTTTATGCACTTTTCTGCAGTAACCATTTGCTACTTTATAGTTATCAAATTTTATAGCTGTAAGTTCACTCTCTGTTGCCCACTGTTCACTCAGACAATAAATATCAATTTTGTTCTCTAGTCCAAAATTATTTACAATAAATTCTTTGTCTTTTACTCCTTGAGTATTCAGGTAGCAAATTTTAAGATCAGATTGTTATTGCCTTAAAAAATGAGCAGTTTGGTTAGGAGCTATAATATCTTTTACACTACCTGTTTTATGGGCTTCTTCGCCTTGCTGTGTTCCACTAAAAAAAAAAAAAAAAAAAGACGGAGAGGAGGCACTGTTTTCCGCTTACCTCAACACTTTATTCTACTTCTTATGCTGTAGTTATCTTCCCTCCTTTTGGTAGTTGCTGTTGCTGGTGTAATTTCTGCTGCAGTTTGTGGAGGTGTTTCTGTAGCTGATACATTTTCTACTACTGCTCCTGATGATGCCAACAGTAACAATGATGGTTCCCATTCTGATGCTGATGTAGGCCTAATTTCTTCTAGAGATGTAGCCAGAGATGTTTCTTCCTCATGTGCTGTTGGTGCATTCTCTATTTGTTTAGTCATTGGCAATGAACCTATTGCAGTTAGTCCAAGCTTTTTGTGCATGTCTACCCCTACTGCTTTTATTGCTTGGAGGATTTCTTTGTCCAGCACTTTCTTGCCTAGCCGATTTCTGTGCAGTCCATGTCTTGTAAAATGCTCTCTGACAGAGCTGGTTGCCTCAGTTAAGGTTGTTTGCGCATAGATATGTGCACATAGGTATGATACTAAGCCACATTCCTTTTGGAAATCAAGAAATACCACATATACCAGGCTGCCTTGATTCATAGCTTTCAATATGTTGTGAGAAAAGTGTAAGTTGGGTTTCACGTGATAGATGTTTTTGGATTCCATGTTAGTTGGCGTGGAGGAGGTCATCCTGTTTGAGATATCTCATTAGTTTTGAATCCAGGATATGTACTATGATCCTACAACAAATCACTGTCAAGGATATTGGATGGAAATTTTGTGGATCACTTCTGCTACCCTTCTTGTAGTCAGGTGTTACCTATACTTTCTTCCACTACTGAGAACAGTTATTTGTTCGAGGGATCTATGAGATTATAATTATAAAAGGGACTAACTAAGCCACAAATTCAAGGTAGGATCTGAAAGGGATTCCATTGGGCCCGGTAGCTTCGTCCAGTTTTAATGATTTCAGCTGTTTCTCAACAGTACTGACCCTAATAGTGATCTCAGCTACCTTTTCAGTGGTATGGGGATTTAAATGGGGCAAAAATGTCCTGGGTTTTTCTTTGTACTTGAACATTTGAAATTTGGGTTAAGCACGTCAGCTTTTGCTTTGCTACCTTCAGTTTCATTTCCTGTCTCATTTGTGAGTCAGTGGACACTAACTTTGGTGTACAAACAACCTTTATGTACAACCAGAGTTTCTTTGGGTCTTGTGAAATATCATTTGCCACTATTCTGCTACAGTAGTCATTGAAGGCTTGACACATTGCTCTCTTGATAGCCAAATGCATTTCAGTCAGCCCTGTGCTTTGTTCTGCATCTCTTACGTACTAGTTTTTGTTTTTTTAGAAGTGTATTTTCTGTGACTGTATGCCACAGAGGGCCCCTCCCATTATGACATGCTCTGCTGGATATCTATCTATCCACTGCATTTTCAACTATTCTTTTGAACTTGAGCCATAACAGTTCCACTACATGCTTCTGTCCTGTGCTGAAAGTTTCAAATTCCTCACCGAGATATGACTCTACAGCTTTTTTACCTGGTTTATTGAACATCAGATCTTTAAACTTCTTTTAGTTCTACCTTTGGCAATCATTGTTGGCACAACTGCCTCATGGTCTCAATGTGGACATCCTCAAAGAGTTCAGATCTATTTATTGAAATTAGATATAATATATTTCCTTCATGAGTGGAGTTCCAAGGCATCTGTTCTGGATAGTTTTCAGAGAAGGCATCTAATACTGTTCTACAGGATGTCTTGTCATGCCCACCACTAACAAAACTTCCTTCCACTCAACTCAGAACCAGAAGGAGACAATCAGTTCTAGGGACAGTGTTGCAAATTGTGAGCTTTGTTGAAACTCTGTGTGCAAGGCTGGTCTTCTCAATCTTCTCTGCCAGTTCCTGGAAAGATCCAAGTAAGATCTTGGATTCCAGATGATAGGCATTGTTTGTTCCAATGTGCACCACAATCTGCAGCTGGCTTGACCCTCTTCCCTCAATGGCTGCTGCAGTTCAGCGTACTGAACGAGGCCCCCAAGAACACACACCGAGTGCACCTGATGTTCCTTCCTGACCCTTGCTGTCATGTCCCTAAGGGGTGCCATTATCCACCGCGACTGCAGACAATCTATAGACCCCTACCCTTTTGTATTTGCTCAGACATATGGGTCAAACTAGTTTTGCTCCATCTCTGCATGACAGCAGTAGATAGATTAGATGTGTTAGACCACTCAATGAATCATTACTTCCTGATCAACACAGAGTCAGAAGAAAGCACCATCCCCAGGGAGAACCCATCGATGGAGCTGACAACACTGGTCATCCAACTACTCCCACAAGCAATACCAATACCAGTCTTTTTGGACCTGTCATGCACTTCGTGGACCTCTGATGATGATGGAACTTCCACATGGCAAGTTTTGGTTACTGATGTTTGAGAACTGTTCTTTATGCATGGATTTTCTCCATCATTTTCATGTCTTCCCACATTTCACATGAACACTCTCAGGGAAACCAGTAGTGGAGTGTCAGTACCCAGTATCACTGGCAGTCTGCAGTGACATCCACAGGTTGCTCTCCAGGAAACTATTGTGACAGTACGCACCTTAATGTCGGCAATGACACAAACATACAGTCAGAATGTAATGCTCTGCAAGATTATTCACCACAACAGGTCTGTGCTGTGAACTTTGCTAACAGTGTGCATGCATCCCCCTCCCCCCCCCCCCCCCTCGTGCCCCGTGTGCCCCTTGCATTTCCCAGACAAGGCAGGCAACATTTAAACCATTGGGCATTAGACATGACACTGCACAAAATTCATACAATGCCAGGTCTGCCACAGTGCACACAGACTGGCATTGGCCAGACTATGAGCAACCAAAACAAACAACCAACACAACTGACACAGAGACTGCCTAGACCGACATCACTACTCAAGTCACTTTGGAGCATGGTAGAGCAGCAGACATTTTGAATACTGCCACCATGTTTATGATTGAGACTTGATATGCAACAGTTCCAGCTGAATGATGTAAGTGTGAAACTATTTAAATATATATAAAAACAAAGATGCTGTGACTTACCAAATGGGAAAGCACTGGTAGATAGACACAATAAAAATCGCACAAACACACACACAAATTTCAAGCTTTCGCAACCCAAGTTTGCTTCATCAGGAAAGAGGGAAGGAGAGGAAAATATGAAAGGATGTGGGTTTTAAGGGAGAGGGTAAGGAGTCATTCCAGTCCTGGGAGCGGAAAGACTTACCTTAGAGGGGAAAAAAGGACATGTATACACTCGCGCACACACACACAAGATCCACAAATCTGTAAACTCTTGTGGGATGAATCAACCAGCCTGAAATTTGAATGCCCCACTCTTCCCAGTTAGGACAAACCAATCTGATGCAATGTGTCACAAGGCAGAATCCACCCATTAGTTCCACTTCTAGTGCAGAAACACTTCTTCGACAGCCTTCACTCCTCGTCACACCCTGGGACACAATCTTCTACCAAGACACTCACTGATCGTTTTGTCTGGGTATATTTGAAACGAAATTGCAGACAACGGACACAGGCTTACAAAGCAAGGTGGTGCTGCAAAATGGGCAGCCATGCCAGCCTCTCTCTCAC
Source organism: Schistocerca nitens (assembly GCF_023898315.1). Taxonomy (NCBI): domain Eukaryota; kingdom Metazoa; phylum Arthropoda; class Insecta; order Orthoptera; family Acrididae; genus Schistocerca; species Schistocerca nitens. The sequence continues at coordinate 20,152,326 of NC_064620.1, read as the reverse complement.
ACAGTTTGACACTCTGCAGGTAGGCTGCAACATGTGAATCTGGATCTGCTGGCCTGGTATCAGAGTCAGTTGCAACAGATATGTACTTTCCATAGTTGACCATGTTACATAGTGGTTTGAAGCAGTGTCCCTAACAGAAATTACTGCAGCGACCTCAGTGAGGATGTTTGTGCAGCTATGGATTTTGCACTTCAGATGTCTGGCTACCATCAGCAAGGCTACCAGTTTAAGTCAGCCCTGTTCTTGGAGTTGTGCAACGTTTGCAGGGTTAAATGTTACTGCACCAGTGACTACTACCCACAGAGCAATGGACTGTTAGGATGATGGCACTATGCGTTAAAAGCAGCACTATGTCATGAGGTTCAGTCGACACAATCCCAACCATGGGTGTTATTGGGTGTACATTGGGCTTTTAAGGAGGACCTGCAGACATCATTAGCTGAGATCTTGTATGGCAATCCACTGAACCCTCCAGACGAGTTAATCAAACTGACAGAACTGTTGGTCTTGAAGGAGCTGACAGACCTAATCAGGCAAGTGAAACAGCACATTTTATGCATTAGAACACCACTGCCACAACCTCACAGATCCTCCAAGCTCTTCATACCCAAGGCCCTGGCAAATTGTGAGTTTGTCATAATGCATGATGACATCATATGGGTGTCTGCCCAGCCTCCATACTCCAGTCCCAACAAGGTCCTGTAGAGAGGAGACAACACCTTTCACATACTTCTCCATGAGAAACCCATAACAGTATCGGTGCTCAGTCTTAAACCTGCTTGGATCCTAAAGGTGATACCATGCTCAGGATGCCCACACTTCATGTTAAACTGTCTACACACAGTGGCAAACCAAAATGCCTTGCCAAGTAGAGCTGCTGCATGCAACACCTTGTATTATAAGCATTTTTTTTTTACTGACTGGATAATGAATTGAAGTTTTGAATTAGAAATGTTTTATGACATTTAACTTTGATTTATTAACAAAACTGTAACAATAAGAAGAGCACCAAAATGTTCACGTACTCTCTTCATCCAGACAAAGTACAGGTTCCACTCTTTTTGTTGACTTAAAAAAGAAGTGACAGTTACATCTCTCTCATCTAACAGCATCTCTGCTACAGTGCATTGCTTCCTTTTTTATCTTACATATACCTCTTTGGAAACATCTAGCAACTGCCATTAAAACCCCTGGCCCATTTTCCTCACATCCCTCTGGATGTCACTCCATGATCCTCTTATGGCCACACCCATCAACCACCACCACACGTTGGTGATTACATCTTCAACCAGGGAAAGAAGATACACCTCCTCCTTTGGTGCTCTGCACTACTAGGAGGAAGGCCTCCATGGGGACGCCACCCATTGGAGATGTGGAATATGCCATAAAGTACGGTCATTGACAGTAATAACACCTTTGTTCTTTTGCAATGTGTGAAGGTAGGTGTACTCCCTCTGGAATGAGTTAGTCTGTTGCTGACTTCTATGTTGTATAAATGTGTTTCTGTAGTACTTGTGATAGTAATAAAACATGTATATATGTACCTTATGGTGTTAGTGTTTCATTCAGTACATTTCCTGCACAGAAGACCTACAAACTTATACAGAAACCAAAGTGAAGCTATAAGACTCAGAGAACATGATCAGAATGCTACAGTGGAGAGAGGTTGTAGTCTATTCCCTGTGGAACTTAATAAGGTAAAGCAAGGACTTGGAAGAGCAGTTGAATGAAATGAATAGTGTCCAGAAAACATATTGTAAGATGACAATCAATAAAAGTAAGACAAGGGTAATTGAATGTACTTGAATTAAACTAGGAAATGTAGTGGGAGTAGATTAGAAAATGAGTCACCAGAAGTAGTAAATGAGTTCTGCTATTTGGGGAGCAAAATAAGGGGGATATAAAATGTAGACCGGCTGTAATAAGGAAAGCGTTTCTGAAGAAGAGGAATTTTTTGATATAAACTTAAGTATTAGGATGTCTTTTCTGAAGGTACTTGTCTTGAGTGTAGCCTTCTCTGAAAGTGAAACTGGATGATGATCAGTTCAGACAAGAAGCTTAAATTTATTAATATTTAGAGAACAGATGCACACTTCTCAATAAATACAGTGAGAGATGAAAACATATATCTTTTTGTTATAACTTCAGCTGATCTAAAATTAATGTATCTAACATCTGAATGAAGTGTTAGCTTTTAACTGAAGCAGACATTCCTCTTTGGAAGACGTTATTGTATACAAATGGTTAAATTTAAAAATCATGTACATTTTTTAATGTTGTGTTCTTTCCTTCTCTGCTGAAAACATTTTTTTTTATTTTCAGCTGTTTTATAGTAACCTACTTCTTCAGTTCCGCATATTGAAGTACAAACTCCTGGGTGATTATTATAAAGAGATCTGGATAAAGCAAGAAGAAAATAGAGATGCATTAGCAAGATTCAGAAAATGGTACCAGATTTATATGTCATTAGCTGCTCAGGTTTGTTATCTGCTCTACAGTTACTCATACTATTTGACACCTTATTGTTTTTCTAGAACATCTTATGCAACACACAAACACTACAAAATTTTCTTGAATATAAATTGGAAGGAGAGATGGTGACAACTCACCATATAGTTAGGCAGTTGTTGGTAGGCATATAAACAAGACAGAGAACACTGCTAAATGTTTGAATGAAATCTCTTACAGTTCTAATACGGTACACATTCAACCAATGGAAAATCCTGGATGGAATAACAACAATATGAAAGGATACAATTACCAGATCAAAGGGGTGTTGAGTGCCAGAGGCACAATGAAAAATAGTGCTGGATATTATTCACCTCTCACACAAGCACAAACGCGACCGCGACCGCCCCCCCCCCCCCCCCTACACACACACACACACACACACACACTAATCGTTGTTCCATAGATCATGAATACGACGTTTCGTAATGATGTGGAATGTGCCACTTTAAAATAAGTTTTCTTCACACAAAATAATTTTTTTATTTTTATTTATTTATTTTTTTACAGTTACTACCTCAACTCTAAGAATTCATCTATTGAGTAGAAGGCGTTGTCATTCGGAAATTCTTTTAATTTGCTTTTAAATGTTGGTAGGCTATCTGTCAGACTTTAATACTATTTGGCAAATGACCAAAGATTTTTGTAGCAGCATAATTCACCCCTTTCTGTGCCAAAGTGAGATTTAATCCAGAATAGTTATAATGTCACTGTTGTATAAAATCGACTGGATGAATATGCTTGTCACCAGGGAAACAATTTAGTGGCATAGTAAGATAGCTTGGGTGTCTTACATTACAGAATGTTTTTAGGTAAGCTCCATATTTTAACTATTGTACTTGTTTTTTGATAATAGTGACATCACTATGTAAGTTTGACAAATTTGAGACTATTATCTCAGCTATCTTCTGAACCTTTCCATCTACATCTGAGGCAACACTGTCTGTTTTTTTCATTTAGCTTATTTGTAAAGGTTACAGCTTGTAGAAAAAGCACCAACCAAGTCTTTTTTAACATTAGAAATTGGTGCATTAAGTTCAGCTCTAGTGATATTACATTATGAGACTATTGACTTTTCATGTTTTTCACAAATTTTTTCCATTGATGACAGTTTTTCAAGTGTTTCACTATTTTTTTTTCAAGTTTTCACTATTTTTTCCCTTGATGATATTAATGCAGTAAACATGTCTTGTAAATTTAACTGTTTGGATTTTTCACTCAGCATTGTTTCACTTACAAGCAACTGTTCTTGTTTCCCACGGTCTGGGCTCGAATCTAACATGCTAATGTCCAGCTGATTTCATTTAACTGTTTTGGTTGACTATTGACTAATACATCCTGAAACATGTTTTTATTGGCTATGTCTTGTTAAAAGACACTAGTTTAAGCTGGTAGGTTCAGCATATTTCTTTCATTGTTCTGATCATGATCTATTTTTTGTAAATTTGTTCATAAATTATCAATGCTAAAAAACTGGTCAAAATGTTCACACAACACTGCACTGAGAAAATACAAAAATAAATTCTTTGCTTGGTACTTAGCTTATTATTTTCCTGGATTGGGTACGTGGCGTCAACTTTGGTAATAATGGTTCAACATTCTACAACCATGTATGTCCATAGTGTTGGGTCATTCCAAAACTCCTCCACATGTACTAAGTCAAACTATATTTGGTTTAAAATTGTTCCACTTTGTTACACAATTATATGCTTTTTGATCACCTGAAACAAAAATACTGTCAAAAATCCAAACATACAAGTATCCTGGTCACAATGGTACCACTTGAACGACCTCCTTTGTTTCATACAATTGGATGACCATTAATTGTAATAAATGTTCATGGAGTAAAAAATATTGAGTGAGTCTAGTGGTAGTTTTAAAGAAAAAATACTCATCTTGTTTTTTAAGGATCTCCATCAATCCATTGCTTGAATGTCTTATGTCTAGAACCCATATTCTCTTATAGATCTTGAAGCCCTCTAGGTTGATGTGTTCCTTGAAATAAAATAGACGACAAACTGTTTCATATGTAATTTTGATTTTTAATAGTCCTCGATGCCTTGCTGCCATCAATTACAGTATTCACTCAGCGAAATACATTCCATTTGTATGCAGCTCCAGAAAAACTTTACATCTCTCCTTCCTCCCAAACAACAAAACATCCCAGCTCACCCAGTTAACATCCTTACAATGTACATCAGAAAAGATATAGTCATACTAAAATCGAAACAGAGAACATTAAATCAAAAATAATTTACAAAAAATGGAATTCACTCAACAGCACAATAGAACAATTATGATAACATATGAGAGTTGTTTCAAAAGTAAGGTTCCCAGCTCTGTTCCCTTACTGTGCATGCTGCAATGCGAAATCTGGCAACACTACCATGTTTGCCGGATCCCCCACCACCGATTCCAACAACCAGTGTGACTCTGCAATGGTCAGTACTGGCCTGACAGCCATAAGCGATGGAGCCGTCATCGCCGTAACTGCCAAGTGTGAAATTCGTGAGGTCATCTGATTTTTGCACCCAAGAAAGTTACAACCTGTAGCAATTCATCGGCAATTGAGTGAAGTGTATGGGGAAATGTGTAGAAGCATTCAGCACGTCTTCAAATGGTGTAGGGAGTTTGCCAACAGCTGTACAGATGCCCACGACAAACAACGAAGTGGGAGGCCGTTGATCTCTGACGAAGTAGTGGCGAAAGTTGAGCAAATCCTGCTCAAAGATCAGCAAATCGCCATCCAGCAACTGGCAGGCTTCTGAAGCTTCAATTGACAGGATATTGAATGAAAAGCTAGGCTTCCACAAGGTGTTCGCATGCTGGGTACTGCACATGCTTTCAGAAGTCCATAAACAGCAGCACATCGACTGTACTCGGAAGTTCTGGAGTGAATGCAATGAGAATAAGGAAGTCTTCCTTGTTTCCATTGTTACGGGGGATGAATCATGGTGCCATTACATTACTCTGGAAACAAAACAACAATCGCACCAATGGAAACACACCGGATTGCCACCACCACAGAAGTTTAAGCAGCAGCTGTCAGCAGGAAAAATCATGGCATCGGTGGTTTGGGACCAGCGTGATGTATTGCTCATTGATTTTATGCCTAGATGGACCACCATAAACTCAACAGGTTATTGCAAGACCTTGAAAAAGCTCAATGGACAATCCAAAACTGTCGTAGGGGAAAACTCAGCAAAGGCGTAACGCTGCACCACGACAATGCCCGTCCACTTGTGTCGCAACAAACGAAGGAGTTAATTGAGAAATTTGGCTGGGATGTCATTGACCACCCCCCTTAGAGCCCTGATTTGGCACCCAGCAATTTCCATCTGTTTCTGAAATTGAAGGAGCACCTAGGCGGTCTACGATTCCAGACGGACGAGGAGTTGCAAGAAGAAGTTTCCATGTTTCTCAATGGGTTGGCGGCGGACTTCTTTTAGGTGGGAACGAAAAAGTGGATTACTCAACAGAAATAGCTTAAAGATCAATGTTTCCAATTGTGTGATCTTTTTTTTTAAATAAAATATTCTTTGTGTCTAAAAAATGTGGGAACCTTATTTTTGAAACAACCCTTGTATATTCACATAAACAACAATACATCATTTCATAGTACAGTAATTTTATGATTTTTACAGTGGTGAATCGAGTTAGCATGACATATTATACAGTTGCAGTTTAAAACATTTCAAATAAGACCGAAAAAAGGCTAAGATCATAAATTTGAGAATATACATGGTCCAAAGAGCTTATTGCACATTATAATCATTGCATCTTTCACTATGAGAACATGAAGATCATCATCCCCAGACCAGTAATCTCTTTCACTGGACAACTTATGATAGTCAGTAAACATCAAGAACCCAGTAAATGTAGACATGTTCAGAGTACCAGGTAGAAGGACTGGTGGAGTGTGTAAACATGTTCAGAACACACAGGGACAGGTACAAAGGCGCGCACGTTAACACGTCCAGAGCAGTTAAAGGGTTAACTTCTTCTTTACAGACTTTTTTAGAAGACACAGGAGGAATGTCTTCATTGTCTATCTCATGTAAAATTTCATTAGTCCCTGCAATATTGCTTACATATGTATTTTCTAACAAGTCACTTTCAATATTTTCCTCATCAATCTGCACATCCACAGCTGAAGGAAGAGCTACTATATCTGCTTCTATTTCTTCAGAAAATAAGTGTTCTACTGCCTGTTCAACAGTTTTCGAAACATGGCAAGCCATGACAAAGATATCTGAAAAGACCAAAAAACATAACATCTACAACAGTGTCTTCAAACGAGAACAGTAAGTTTTCATGTACTTAGACACCAAATTTAATAAACTATTTTCACTTTCATGAGTACCAAAAAATATCACAGTATTATATTACACAGCAGCCAGAAAATGACAGCGATCCTTACCTTAAGTGCAGCTACAGAAATGAAAATAGGAATAACCACCAGGCTCTGCAAACCCCTCCACTTCTGTTAACAGTCTTCAACTGAATAACTGTAACAGAGTGATAACAGTGGTACCCATTGTTGACGGAAAGCTTACTTTACAACAGCAAAAGCCCATTGTTGGTTGAGAGTAGCATAAATTGTAATACTGACGGAAGAGTGGACTGTCCTCAATCAACAAAAAAGAGTGCTAATGGGTTAAAGTTGTATAGAAATACACATTTTATTTAAAATTGTTCTCAATCAGTTTACTTTGGTACTTATGAAAGTATCTAAGTACATGAAAACTTACTGTTCTCGTTTGAAGACACTGGGCATTTCTGTTGTAGATGTTATGTTTTTTGGTCTTTTCCTTGTTGATGAGGGGTGACATGGTCACCTGGAAGATAGCAACACTCCATTGTTTGACAATATCTGTTAAGCAGAACAGATTATGATCACAAATATTTGTCTTACTTATATAGTCTACAATCATAAATATATTTTTGACTGACTGAAGAGAAAGAACAAAACAAAACAACAAGCTAGCTCTCCAACTCTAATGATCGTACTGTTGTTAACATGTTAAACTCTGAGCTTCTTTCTGTATTTCAAAAGTAATGTATGAAGTTATCAGTGCCTTTAGCTATCCACAAGTACTTTACATGTAGGTCTATGCTAGAAGAAAATGCCCTGTACTTTTTGTGTTTCCTTACCCATCATTCAGAAGGCACTTAGCAGAGGTTGAGGCCAGAAGGGTTATAAAATTGACTGGTGTATTGTAAGGAAAGCGACAGATTAGATTAGATTAATACTAGTTCCATGGATCATGAATACGATATTTCATAATGATGTGGAACGAGTCAAATTTTCCAATACGTGACATAATTAAGTTAATTTAACAACATACTTAAGTTAATATAGCAACTTTTTTAATTTTTTGTTTTTTATTTTTTAAATATTTTTTGTTTTTTTTTTTTTTCTTAATTTATATCTAAAAATTCCTCTATGGAGTAGAAGGAGTTGTCATTCAGAAATTCTTTTAATTTCTTCTTAAATACTTGTTGGTTATCTGTCAGACTTTTGATACTATTTGGTAAGTGACCAAAGACTTTAGTGCCAGTATAATTCACCTCTTTCTCTGCCAAAGTTAGATTTAATCTTGAGTAGTGAAGATCATCCTTTCTCCTAGTATTGTAGTTATGCACACTGCTATTACTTTTGAATTGGGTTTGGTTGTTAATAACAAATTTCATAAGAGAGTATATATACTGAGAAGCTACTGTGAATATCCCTAGATCCTTAAATAAATGTCTGCCGGATGATCTTGGGTGGATTCCAGCTATTATTCTGATTACACACTTTTGTGCAATAAATACGTTATTCCTCAGTGATGAATTACCCCAAAATATGATGCCATATGAAAGCAATGAGTGAAAATAGGTGTAGTAAGATAATTTACTAAGATGTTTATCACCAAAATTTGCAATGACCCTTATTGCATAAGTAGCTGAACTCAAACGTTTCAGCAGATCATCAATGTGTTTCTTCCAGTTTAATCTCTCATCAATGGACACACCTAAAAATTTGGAATATTCTACCTTAGCTATATGCTTCTGATTAAGGTCTATATTTATTAATGGCGTCATACCATTCACTGTACAGAACTGTATGTACTGTGTCTTATCAAAATTCAGTGAGAGTCCGTTTACAAGGAACCACTTAGTAATTTTCTGAAAACCAGTATTGACAATTTCATCAGTTAATTCTTGTTTGTCAGGTGTGATTACTATACTTGTGTCATCAGCAAAGAGAACTAACTTTGCCTCTTCATGAATATAGAATGGCAAGTCATTAATATATATTAAGAACAACAAAGAACCCAAGACTGACCCTTGTGGAACCCCATTCTTGATAGTTCCCCAGTTTGAGGAATGTGCTGATCTTTGCATGTTATGAGAACTACTTATTTCTACTTTCTGCACTCTTCCAGTTCGGTACGAATTAAACCATTTGTGCACTGTCCCACTCATGCCACAATACTTGAGCTTGTCTAGCAGAATTTTATGATTTACACAATCAAAAGCCTTTGAGAAATCACAAAAAATCCCAATGGGTGGTGTTCGGTTATTCAGATGATTCAAAATTTGATTGGTGAAAGCATATATGGCATTTTCTGTTGAAAAACCTTTCTGGAAACCAAACTGACATTTTGTTAGTACTTCATTTTTACAGATATATGAAGCTACTTTTAAATACATTACTTTCTCAAAAATTTTGAATAAAGCTGTTAGAAGGGAGATTGGATGGTAATTGTTGACATCAGATCTATCCCCCTTTTTATGCAAAGGTATAACAATAGCATATTTCAGTCTATCAGGGAAAATGCCCTGTTCCAGAGAGCTATTACACAGGTGGCTGAGAATCTTACTTACCTGTTGAGAACAAGCTTTTAGTATTTTGCTGGAAATGCCATCAATTCCATGTGAGTTTTTGCTTTTAAGCAAGTTTATTATTTTCCTAACTTCAGAGGGAGAAGTGGGTGAGATTTCAATTGTATCAAATTGCATAGGTATGGCCTCTTCCATTAACAGCCTAGCATCTTCTAATGAACACCTGGATCCTACTTATATCCACAACATTTAGAAAATGATTATTAAAAATATTTTCAACTTCTGACTTTTTGTTCGTAAAGTTTTCATTCAATTTGATGGTAATACTGTCTTCCTCTGCTCTTGGTTGACCTGTTTCTCTTTTAATAATATTCCGAATTGTTTTAATTTTATTATCAGAGTTGCTGATTTCAGACATGATACACATACTCCTGGATTTTTTAATAACTTTTCTTAATATAACACAGTAGTTTTTATAATTTTTGATAGTTTCTGGGTCACTACTCTTTCTTGCTGTCAGATACATTCCCTTTTCCGGTTACAAGATATTTTTAAACCCTTAGTAAGCCATGGTTTGTTACAAGGTTTCTTACGAGTATATTTAACTATTTTCTTGGGGAAGCAGTTTTCAAATGCATTTACAAAAATGTCATGAAATAAATTATATTTAAATTGGCATCAGGTTCACGGTACACCTCATCCCAGTCTAACTGCTGTAGGCTTTCCCTGAAATTTGCAATTGTTAAATCGTTGACTGAATGTACTACTTTGGAGGACTGTTTAGTATTGCTGAATGGAGCTATGTCATATATTGTAACTAGCTGTGCACCATGATCAGAAAGACCATTCTCAACAGGCTGAGCATTTATCTGGTTAAACTTATCTTGGTCTATAAAGAAGTTATCTATCAGTGAGCTGCTATCTTTTACCACCCAAGTAGGAAAATCAATAATGGGTGTCAAATTGAAAGAACCGAGTAATACTTCAAGGTCGTTTTTCCTATTACCCTCTTTCAGAGAATCTACATTGAAGTCCCCACAAATAATAATTTGCTTCCCCCTGTCTGACAGATAGCACAACAAGGAGTCCAAATTTTTCAGAATAGATGAAAATTTCCTGATGGGGACCTATATACAGTTACAATTATAAATGTGCTTTTATTTAATTTAAGCTCACAGGCGCATGCTTCTATATGTTTCTCTACACAAAACTTTTTTGTTTCTATACTTTTTGCACAATGATAACTTTTGACATATATGGCAACTCCCTCTTTCTCCATATTTTCTCTCATTACATGTGCAGAGAGCTTATATCCACTTACATTTACCTTATCCATATCAGTAACAATGTGATGCTCAGACAGACATAGTATATCTATTTCATCCTCAGCTTCTAAATCTTCTAAACAAACCAGAAGCTCATCGATTTTATTCTTTAAACTCCCAATATTTTGATGAAATATACTTACATTATTTTTAATTATACTTTTATGAGAACCTTTCCTTATTCTAACATTTGCAGTACTCTCCTGTCTGAGTTTCTCATTGTGCTTAGGCCTAGTTGCTATACCAGTGGTCACTTGGTGTTCAGAGAGGCAGATTATGTCAACTGGGTCGGGTGACTTTAATTCATCAATGCAATTACCTAGGACTGAGATACAACTTGGTGGAGATAAAATTTCTGGTGATTGGTGAAAATTTATAATTGACAGCTGTGATTGGTGATCCAATGTGCTAGAATTGTGCTGTTTAGTTTCTTTCCTAAACTGAAGATTTGTTTCAATCCTGACCTCTCTTAGAACTTGACATCTTTCTGTCTTACCTATCCTAAAAAAGGTGCTGCTCCAACACCTGTAACCACTGGTATTTTACCATTCATGGCAGTGCCTCCCCCCCTTAAATTTCCTGCTATTACCCCAGCCAGTTTCCCCTTCCCTTTCCTGTTGAGATGTAGGCTGTGCCTGGTATAGTCCCACCTATTGAGAGAATCAACAGGAACCACACCAATATGAGCCCCCGCACCCGACCCAAGCAGCCGTTCCAACTCCAAATTAACTCTCCCAACAGAAGAGTTCAAATGAGGTCGGTCATGGTGTCTCAGGACAGATACAAACTCAACATTGGTGTGTCTCGATGCCGACGCAATCTTTAACAGGATCTCTGTCGATGCTGTTCCCTGGCCCTCCCACAATAACCACGGTGTCTTCCCTGGTAAATGCTTTACAGAGTGAACCTAAATCCTCTGTCACCTGATCCAGACTAGCACTTGGTGTGAAAAAAATTGTGACCTGGTATTCTGGTCCTAATTCCTCCTGCAGAAGTTGGCCTACACCTCTGGCATGAGAACTGCCTAACAACAAAACTTTCTTCCTTTTTGATGACTTTCCTACATTCTTTTTCAATTTCCTATTGAAAGTTTGTTGTGTCCTGTCTACACATACCTCTGCTTGAGGCTCATCACTTTCTAACTGAAGCAACAGGTCAAACTTATTTTTGACATTCACCACAAAACTGTCAGACTTAGTTCTAGGCCTATTCCTTCTGCTACCTGTTGCCACTTCCCACCTCTCTTTGCCCTTCTCCCTCCTTAACCTGTCCAGATCTTCCCTAGCCTGATCTAGCTCAGCCTGAAGGGCAGCAATTTTCCTCTCCTGTTCCACTATCTTCCTATCTCTGCTGCAAATCCTACATAACCACTGATGAGCCTGATCCACTTCCCCGACACCCACGCCACTGCAGTCCCCCCAGTGAAAAAAACTACTGCATCCATCACACCAAACCCCGGAACTAACGATTCTACGGCAAGTCAGGAACTTCTCACTCATGGCAAAAATAATGCTTTAGCTAGAATAAATCAATTAAATAACCGAAAATCAAAAAAGACGTTACAAGAATTAAGCCTATTCACAAATATATATAAGCAGGTTTCTGATTTAAAATTCCGCTGTTTTTCTGAGATCTGTATTAAAACAATGAAGGTATACGCTATTTATTATATATTTCACTCGATGGAATGAAAAAAGGACAATTAAACGAGATACTTTAACTTTGATTCTCCAAAAACGTTACGAGAATTAGGCCTATAAAAAAAATGTATATAAGCAGGTTTCTGATATAAAGTTACGCTGTTTTTCTGAAATCTGTATTAAAACAATGAAGTTATACGCTATTTACGGTAGTTTACTTATTTGTTACCGAGAAACTAGTTAAATTACCGTGAAACAAGAAACAAACACGTTTACAAAATTTAAGCTTAAGCGCGACTTCGCAAAGTTACGATCTTTTCGTGTTTTCTGAAAAAATTCGCAAAGAAAAGTCAAACCTTTAACGGCAAGACTAAACGATACACTAATGGACGTATTTAATTTGTTGTCGGCGTTAAACTAAATTATATTCCTGTCTAAATCACTTAACTTTCTGGAAATGGTTTCTGGCGTCACTTACTCGGCGGCCATCTTGGAGACACTGCACAATACAGAGAAACAGTATTTGTGGAACCTGTGAAGCAACTGTTGAAGTTTAGTATGTTGCACTCAGTTGCATGCTTTGCGAGTGGGTGGTCAACTTTGTTCCTGGGTACAATTTTGTGGTGGTCAGTCATTTGTGTGGACAGCTGGTCAGTGATCACACTCATTTGAAAGGAAGTGTGCAAGTGTGACATGATTGCTTTCACAAATTACTGTGATCTCTGATAGGATAGCATATGGAACAGATCGTGCAGTTTGGTTTACACAGGGTTATAATGCATGTGGCAAGTAGTTGGATTTAGTTGTGACATAAAGAGGGACCAGAATATTTCATAGACTGAGTGTGTACCAGTATGACAGAACTTAAACATAATGTAATTGTTCTTGGTGATTTTAATGTTAACTTTAAGAATGATTGTAGTAAACAACAGCAACTGTGCAATCTGTTTTTGTGTCATAATATGATGGCAACTGTAAATGAAGTTACCAGATGCGGAAATATGTCTGAAATTATAATAGATCAAGTATTTATAAACAAGGACAAGTGTGAATATAACACTGAAGTAATTGACACTGGTTTCTCGGATCACAAGGGTATCAAATTGAGTTTAAATGTCACATCTTACAAGGACCCTGTTATCAATAACAATTACAGAGAAAGGAGATTTATAAATGATGACAGCATAAGAATTTTTAATTACATTCTGGAAAATAACAACTGGGGTAGTGAATCAAGTGGTGGTGTCAACAGAAAGTTTGACTCATTCCTTGAAAGCTACAAACACTGCTTCGATGTTGCCTTTCCTATAAAAAGAGTCAAAACTAAACATAAAACCAAAACATGGGTTACACAGGGGATTAGAAAGTCATCAGACACTCTCAGAAAGTTAAATAAATCAGCCAGGAAAAATGTAGTACTGAAAGCACATGTGAAATGTTATAGAAGCCTGTACAATAAAGTAATAATTGCAGCTAAGAAGCTTGATAATGATACCTATATTGAGAAAGGTAACAACAAAATGAAGTCAACTTGGGAGGTAATAAATAAAAATATAGGTAGACACAAAAGAAAAGATCACAGCTTTGTCATTAAAAGTGGGGGTAAAACTGTTAAGGACCCACTTCAGATTGCCAACATATTTAATGAACATTTCACAAATATAGCCATAAATTTAATTAAAACTAAATGCAATTCCAATAGCAAGGTAAAAATCCCCATGAATGACATGACAATGTTCCTTTATCCAGTAACTGATTCAGAGGTACTAAATGCTATAAATAAGTTAAAAAATAAAATGTCATGTGGGTGTGATGGGATTCCTGACAAAGTCATTAAGCAAAGTGCAAGAAACATAGCCTCGCATCTCACGGAAATTATAAATGAATCTTTTAAGACAGGGGTGTTCCCATCAAAACTTAAAATGTCTACTGTAAAGCCACTTTACAAGAATGGTGATAAATATGATGTTAGTAACTTTAGGCCTTTATCAATGTTGTCAGGTTTCTCAAAAATAATAGAAAGGATAATGTATCAGAGACTATACAAATTTCTTATTAAGAATAGAATATTGGTTAATGCGCAAAATGGTTTCCGTAAAAATAAATTAACCGAAACAGCCATCTTCAATTTTTTGCAACTTGTTCTAAATTCCATAAACAGAAAGGAATTAAATTGTGGATTGTTTTTAGACTTATCAAAGGCCTTTGATGTCATCGACCATAAGTTACTGCTTAGGAAGTTATATGCCTATGGGATACGTGGAGTTGCCCACAAATGGTTTGAATCATATCTGTCAGACAGGTATCAGAAGGTGGAGATAAGCCAGGCAGATAGGACATATTCATCAAGATTCGAGAGAGTTTTGTATGGAGTACCCCAGGGATCTGTATTAGGGCCATTACTGTTTTTAATATTTATCAATGACCTACCAAGTCAACTATCTGAAGCAGAGGCAGTACTGTTTGCTGATGATACAAGTTTGTTTGTTAAAGCAAATAGTGAAGCTGACTTACAGGAAAAAGTCACATTAGCAACAGACAAAGCAGACAGATGGTTTAATGAAAACAGACTCATTGTGAATGCCAAAAAAACAACGTGGATCAACTTCAGACATATTACAAATAAAATAAAATCTAACCTTACAGTAGAACTGAGTAAGTGTAAGATTGAACAAGCATCACACACTAAATTCTTGGGAGTATGGTTTGATGAACACTTAAGATGGGAAAAGCATATAATATCATTGAACAAAAAATTAAGTCAAACATGTTATATACTTAGAATGCTTGAAAGCTCATGTAATATTAAAACAGTGTTATGTGTTTATTTCTCATTCATGCACAGTTTATTAAGATACGGTGTACAGTTTTGGGGGAACATCAGTCTAACAAAACACTCATTTAGACTACAAAAGAAGGCAGTCAGAATTATAAAAGGTATAGGATATAGAGACTCTTGTAGGCAAGCTTTCAAAGAATTAAAAAATCATGACACTACCATCTTTATACATACATGAAAGCATATGTTTCTTAAAAGAACACGAGGAATTTTCTACATTAAACAGAGAATTTCACAACTACGAAACAAGGAATAGGAATGATTTCCACAGAGAAATTCATAAAACAGCTATGTATCACAAAAGTGTACTATACCAACCCAAAATCCTCTACAGTGCTCTCCCCAAAGAACTAAAAATAATACCAAAACTGTACATATTTAAAAGAGAATTAAAAAACATGTTATTGAGCAATAGTTTTTACAGTATTGAAGAGTTTGTGAATCGTTGACAATAAAAGCGCAGTTCTATGAAAGTGTGAAACTGTTAATGTAAGAATGTAAATAATCTTTGATGTGAGAATCACTAACTTTTCTTTTTTTTTTTTTTTGTACGTTGTTATCCTACTTGTATATTTTTATGTTAATGTTCTAAAAGTTCTATTAAAATTTTAATGTCTAAGTGACAAGTAAATTCAATTAAAATTTTTCATGTATATGTATTTTAAATTGTAATGTTTATTGACAAGTCCTATATCATTTCGATGATGTACTACAAGCACGCTAATAAATTGAATTGAATTGAATTGAACATTTTGGAAGAGGTTAAGAGACTTTTCAAAAGGATGTCCCTTTATTAGGCACGGTGAAAGATAATCGAAACCCCAATGGAGGATATTGTTACTGCTCTATTGTAAGATGATAATGAAGTAAGAAATTGGATTGATGTGGGAGGAGAGTTGACCACCATGTGGCAAAGCATGCTACTGATCACAACATACTCAATTTCATTG
Organism: Schistocerca nitens; assembly: GCF_023898315.1. Taxonomy (NCBI): domain Eukaryota; kingdom Metazoa; phylum Arthropoda; class Insecta; order Orthoptera; family Acrididae; genus Schistocerca; species Schistocerca nitens. The sequence continues at coordinate 20,136,233 of NC_064620.1, read as the reverse complement.
GCTGTTGTGTGATCCATGCCATTTTGATCCTCTTCCCCAGTACTAACTTCTCTGCGTTGTGTAAATGGAAACTGCCCTTACAACGTGTGCTTTGATCCCATGACACTCCTGGTCTCAATCTGCACTAACCCTGCCATACACCCATCACTGTCCTTGATCCTCCATTTCCACATTCCAGCTCCTACACTCTAGTTTGGTCTGTCTAACCATTAATCTTATCCTGCAATCCAGAAAATGTAATCCTGCTTGTGAAAGTTTTTATTAGTCTGTTAGTTATATTATGGATATTGTCCAGAAGCTTGGCAATGATTTGAGTCTTCTTAAGGTACCTGCAGCTTCTTCAGTACTTCATCTATACACCGAGTATTGTAAACATGTCATATTAATAATTATGTATTTAACAGATTTGCAGTTTTAGCAAGGTGCAGGGCTCCAAATGTACAGGCCATATAGTGAGTAGAGGTTATCTTTACTCTTTCTGTGGTCATATTCCACCCAGGACTATCATACTTTCATAAAATGTAAATTTTTCCTTCTATCAGTTAATTGTTATATTCATTGTTTTAAAACCATAACTTTTCATCAACAGTGTCTTAAGAGTATCCCAAGAAGTATGAAGACATTAACAATGCTGTATCCTCTGAGTGGTCTCTTTCCACATGTATGCATACGTTTGTTGGCTGTGTTGTAATAGTGCTTCACATTTAGGAGTGGAGATCAATAGAAAATAATGTTGTGCTTATTATTTCCTTTGTATGTTTTTTTTCTAAATGAAAGGCTCAAAACTGAAAGCTTCATTATATTATAGCTTGAGAGAGGTGAAGAACCGAAATGTAATTTGCAACGTGATGATATAAAGACAAGACTTGACTACTTATCTATTGAAGTAAAAAACTGGGATGCTGAAGTTGCAGAGTATATGGCCATTCTCTCAACAATGAGAAAGGTAAGCACTCTACTTGATAGAATTTAGAATAATGAAGGTTCATACACATATAAATTACTGTTCTGCACCAAGTAAACATTCCTTTGATTCACAGATCAGACTTACTCAACTGGATTATGAACTGGAGAATGCAAACAATTTGAAGTTCATTGGATATGAGGCTGATACTGAAATTGTAGATATTTTTAATACTATTATGAATTCATATTGCTGTTCGCACATTGAAAGGTTTGTAGAGTTAACAGTATTGTAGTGCGTAACGAGAACACAATGCATTATAGTAGGAAACTTTAAGACTTGTTAGATAGTATCCTTGCTGATATTAAAACCAAATAACAGTAAGAAATAATCAAAGTTTTATATTTGAACAGTGACAGATCATCTTCTGGCTTGAGTTATAAACATTAACATTAAAATGTCAAACAATACGGATGGTTCGTTGACTTGGATGCAGTTTTTAAAGTTATTAAATGACATCATATTCACCATCAACTGTACTATTTGTTACAATTTCCATTATTCCAGATCATTTTCAAGTGCTTACAGGTGCTGAAACCACATAAGCAAAATGAATAAAAATGGTGTGACCTTCTGTGGCTCTAGTGAACATTCGGCACATATGCCATCGGTATGTAAGTAACAAACTGTTTTTCAGGACACTCTTGGTTTGCAACATAATGGACCATTTCCATGTTGTGAATTATCCATTTAAACATTGTGTTCTGTAAATGTCGTGTTGAAGGAGCACCTTTAGGGATGATAAAAGAGTTTAGTTACATATTTATTTATAAGATCAGCCACTAGATGCAACTTGTTTGTAGTATGCTAACAACCAATTATTGCTGCTGTTGTTGTTGCTGTGATCTTCAGTCCAAAGCCTGGTTTGATGCAGCTCTCCTTGTTCCTCTATTCTGTGCAAGCCCTTTCATCTCTGAATAACTACTGCAACCTACATCCCTCTGTATCCACTTACTGTATTCACTTCTTGGCCTCCCTCTATGATTTTTAGTCCCCCCTCCGCCCACCCTCTCCCTCCACTACACACTTCCCTTCAGTAGTAAATTGGAGATCCCTTTATGTCTTAGAATGTGTCCTATCAACTGATCCCTTCTTTTAGTCAAATTGCACCACAAATTTCTTGTCTTCCCACTTCTATTCAGTACCTCCTCCTTAGTTAAATGATCTACCCATCTAATCTTCAGTATTCTTCTGTAGCACAACATTTCGAAAGCTTCTGTTCTTGTCTAAACTGTTTATTGTCTGCATTTCACATCCTACATGGCTACACTCTAGACAAATGCCTTCAGAAAAGACTTCCTAGAACTTAAGTCTATATATGACATTAACAAATTTCTCTTCTTCAGAAATACTTTTCTTGCAATTGCCAGTCTACATTTTATATCCTACCTACTTTGACCATCACCAGTTACTTTGCTGCCCATACAATAAAACTCATCTACTACTTTCAGTGTCTCGTTTCCTAATCTAAGTTCCTCACCTTCATCTGGTAAACCTCAAAGTTTTTATTTCTGCTCCCTGGACTTTAATTCCTACTCCAAATTTTTCTTTGGTTTCCTTTACTGCTTGCTCAGTGTACAGATTTAACATCAGGGATAGGCTACAACACCATGTCACTCCCTTCTCAGCCACAGCTTGCCTTTCATGCCTCTTAACTCTTATAACTGCTGTCTGGTTTCTGTGCAAGTCATAAGTAATCTTTCACTCTCTGTGTTTTACCCCTGCTACCTTCAGAATTTCAAAGTCTATGTTCCAGTCAGTATTGTCAAAAGCTTTCTTTGTGTCTACAAATGCTATAAATGTAGCTCTGCCTTACCTTAACCCTTTAATGCCCAGTGTTGTGCATTCACATCTTACTACTGCTGTGCAAACAATTTGAAGGTTAACTGTTTTTGAACGCCAGTACTGGTAGACACTATTTCCTCATGGAGTTACCAATGTTTCTGACAGGTGCTGTACTCTCCTGAGTGTTTCAGGTACCTCTGAAGTACCATGATGTTTGATTTTTATCTTTCATCTAGGCATTTATTCAGGCATTAAGGGATTAGCCTATCTTCTAAGATAAGTTGTAGGGTCAGTATTGCCTCGCATGTTCCTACATTTCTACAATATCCAAACTGATATTCCCCAAAGTCATCTTCCACAAGTTTTTCCATTCTTCTGTAGAAAATTTGTGTTAGTATTTTGCAATGATGACTTTTCACAACTTAAGGCTATTAGTGGCTCTGATGGAATATCGTCTACCCACAGGGAATTGTTTCAACTTAGGTCTTTCAGTACTCTGTCAAATTCTTCTCACATTATTGTATCTCCCATTTCATCTTTGTCTACATCCTCTTCCATTTCTGTAATATTGTGTGCAGGTTCACGGACCTTGTATAGATCTTCCATATACTCTTTCCACCTTTCAGCTCTCCCTTTGAAGCTTAGGACTGGCTTTCCCTCTGAGCTCTTGATATTCATACAGCTGCTTCTCTTTTCTCAAAAGGCCTCTTTAATTTTCCTGTAGGCAGTGTCCATGTTTCCCCTAGTGAAACATACTTCTAAATCCTTACATTTGTCCTCTAGCCACTCCTGTTCAGCCATTTTGCACTTCCCATCAATGTGACATTTTAGGCATTTATATTCCCTTTAACCTGCTTCATTCACTGCATTTTTATATTTTCTCCTTTCATTAATTAAATGCAGTATCTCTTGCGTTATCCAAGGATTTATACCAGGCCTTGTCTTTTTGCCTATTTGATACTCAGCTGCCTTCGCTATTCCATTCCTCTTGTACTTCACTCCTTCCCCCTGTTCTTGTCAACAACTGGTTAATGCTTTCTCTGAAACTATCAGCAACCTCTGATTCTTTCAACTTATCCAGGTCACATGTCCTCAATTTCCTACCTTTTCACAGTTTCTTTAGTTTTAATCTACAGTTCATAACCATTAAATTGTGATCAGAGTCCACATCTGCCCCTGGAAGATCTTACAATTTAAAATTGGGTTCCAAAATCTCTGTCTCGCCATTATATAATCCATCTGAAACCTTCCAGTGTCTCCAGTCTCTCCGCAAGTACAACCTTCTTTCATTATTCTTAAACAAAGTGTAAGCAGTAATTAAATCATGCTCTGTGCAAAATTCTTCCAGGCAGCTTCCTCTTTCATTCCTTTTCATCTCCCTTAACTATCTGAATAATTTCTTTTGTGTCATCATACAATGAGTACAACTTTGCTTCTGCCATTTTTTCCCCAACATTTGAGGCTTTAATGAAACAAATTGGTTACACATGTATCATTCAAAGTATTTTCCACCACTGGCCACTACTTTCTCCCATCTTTTGCGCAGTGTAAGAATCCTGTGTCAAAAAAATTGTTCATCTTTTGAAGCAATCGATGAATCGATCCAATTTTTGACTTCTTCGTGAGATTGGAAATGTCGGTCAGCCAGGCCATGCGCCATTAATGTAAACAGGTGATAGATGGAGCAATGTCTGAAGAATACAGTGAGTGGGATAGGACTTCCCATTTTAATGTTTCCAAGTACGTTTTGACCTCTTTTGCAATGTGGGGCCAAGTGTTGTCATGCTGCAAAATCACTTTTCACTTTATCATACCTCTCACTGTATTGCAGCCATTTGTCTTTTAATGCTCTGCTCAAATGTATTAATTGCATTCGATAATGAGCTGCTGTGATTGTTTCAAGCCAAGCTGGTCCCACCAAATGCAGAGCATGATCTGGGAGCTGTGAATATTCGGTTTGGCTGTCAACATGGAAGCATTGCTGGGATATCCCCATGATTTTTTACGTGTAGGGTTATTGTAATGAACCCATTTTTCATCCTCGGTCACAATGCAATGCAGAAATCCCTCCATTTTTGCCTCTTAAGCAACTGTTCACAAACATAAAAATGCCGTTCAATGTCTCTTGGTTTCAGCTCACACAGTACCCAAGTTACTTCTTTCTGAATCATGCCCATAGACTTGAGACATTTTTAAATGGCTTACTGTGTCACTCCCAGTAATTGTGCCAATTCTTCTTGAGTTTGACATGAGTCTTCACTCAGGAATGTCTCCAATTCTGCATCTTCGAAAACATTCTCTCTTCCACCACGATGCCAGTTTATGATGTTAAAATCACCATTCTTGAAGCATTGAAACTGCTCATGACATGTTCTTTCACTAATAGCATCCTTACCATATGTACTTGAGAGCATTTGATAAGGCTCATCCGCTGTTTTCTTCATACTGAAACAAAACAGTAACACCTCCCACAAATGACAAGCATTAGGCTCGTAAACTGACATTTTCAATCAAGAACAACTTTATGATGCAGACACAAATCGACTAATGTTTGAATGAGTTTAAGTTGACTGAGGTCCATGCTAACTGCCTGACATCTGCAATCTGTTTCTTTCGAACGCTACTTACCTTTGTCACAAGCTATCGGCAAATGGCAGAAGCAAAGTTTTACAAATTGTACATTTCTTCAATCTCTTTGCCATCTGTGGAGTTAGTTGGCATGTATTTGATTTGTGTCTGTCTTGACTACAATAGTGCATTCACTATGCTGTTCGTAGTAGCTCACTCACATTCCCATTTTCTTACTCATTATTAAACCTATTCTTGCATTACATCTATTGGATTTTGTGTTTATGACCCTGTATTCACCTGACCACATGTCCTGTTCCTCCCATCGTGGAATTTCACTAATTCCACTATATCTAATGTCAACCTAACCATTTTTCTTCTTCAGTTTTCTAGCTTATCTGCCCAATTAATGGATCTAAGACTGTACACTCTGATCTGTAGAATGCCAGTTTTATTTCTCCTGATCCTGACATCCTCTTGAGTAGACCTACTCAGAGATCCAAATGGGGGACCATTTCACCTCTGAAATCTTTTACCCAAGAGGATCCCATCATCATTTAACCATACAGTAGAGCTCAGGAAAAATTACAGCTGCAGTTTCCCCTTGCTTTTAGGCATTTGTAGTACCAGCACAGCCAGCCTGTTTTGGTTGATGTTACAAGGCCATATCAGTCAGCCATACAGACAGTTGCCCCTGCAACTACTGAAAAGTCTGCTACCCCTCTTTAGTAACCACACATTTGTCTGGTCTCTCAAAAGATACCCTCCATTGTGGTTGCACCTATGGTATGGCTACCTATATCGCTGAGGCATGCAAGCAACCCCACCGATGGCAAGGTCTGTTGTTCATGCTACTGCAAATAAGCTCATTTTGTTAATTGTTGGAAATATTTTGCAGTAGCTAATTTTATGTGTGTACATGTATAATGCAAGAAAACCAGTTACTCTGAGGAAATTCACCACTCCATCTCTTACACAACTCAGGTGCTGTTTTTTAATATACTTGAAACTAAGTGTGTATACAACTTTTTTTTTAAAAAAAAAGTGAGAGTTGGTTAGAAACCATTTGTAACTGAGCTTCATACTAGAGTCAATAATCTACTGGTTCAGTTGTAAAAACGTTTATTTGTTCTAAAAGGCAGCTGTACATGGAGGCTGTTGTCTGATTTAAACCAGTTATCACTTGACAGTTAGCAGGCTGCATGTCTTTCACCACAAAGAAACCAGTAGGAGCCTCGAACTATTGACTCCCATTGCATTGCCAATTCCACTGCACTGTCTAAGAAATTATGCCAGTCAGTCCTCAGCGAGCCATTGGGGTGAGAGACTTGCATGTTATTTAGCTTCATGTGACTTACAATGTGTGATTAAAGTATTTGAAAGAGGGGCAGACTGAGGCTACACACTCCAAAGAAACTTTCAAAAAGCATCAGACATGGCGTTGATTATATGCAGTCAGTCACATGAATTCATGATTTTTTTCCTTGAGCGAGCATTTTGTAAAGACCGGGGTGGGGGGGGGGGGGGTTGCAAGAAGAGGCTCACAAATCTCTACTCTTTTTCAGAAAGACACAATTCATGATCAGATATACACATATTATTCAAGGCAGTAGTATCTGACATTCAAACAGCTACAAGTTCTCGTTGTAGCAGCTGACCTGTTTCAAGGTAGCAGATTGTTTTTTTTTTTTTTTGAGTTGTGAAAAAGTTAGGGTTGCCATATAAATCCATTTCTGGCTGCAAGCTAAAGGAACACTGAGATATTGCAGCCTGGCAATGCAGTTGTTTTAGTGAATTTTTAGGGACAGATTTTGATGATATTGTTTGGCTTGATTAAACGTAGGTGGTAGGTGAACGTGGGACACAGTTTAGAAAGAGAGTAGACAGACAATGCCAACAGTGGAAATATGTCAGCTGTGATCAGCAGAGGAAAAAGAATAATTGAAGCACAAGCTGGAAATTCAAAAGGTTTCATTTCTGATTGATTGCTTCTATGTATTTAATTCAGACAAGACCTGTGACCACAACAAAGACATGGATCACAATACTTTTGTGAAATAGTTTGAAATCACTGTGCTTCAGAACTTAACAAAACAAATGTGTAATTGTTACAAATAATACTTCATACAATTCAGTTATACAAAAACAAATATGATATTGTTTGTTAGCTAGAGAAATGCAAGATATAATTTGACATCAACTTGACAAGTATTGCAACTCAAATGAAAGAACACAGTTTAAATTGTTGATGAAACAGCAAAGAAATGCAAGCATAAAGTGCTCAGATTGCCTCCCTACCAATGCCATATCAATACAATAAAACTATTAGGTTGTATTAGGTTGAGGTGGATGTGGTGTCACCGCCAGACACCACACTTGCTAGGTGGTAGCTTAAATCGGCCGCGGTCCATTAATACATGTCGGACCCGCGTGTCGCCACTGTCAGGATCGCAGACCGAGTGCCACCACATGGCAGGTCTTGAGAGACTTACTACCACTCGCCCCAGTTGTACGGACGACGTCGCTAGCGATGCACACTGTCGAAGCCTCGCTCATTTGCAGAGCAGATAGTTAGAATAGCCTTCAGCTAAGTTAATGGCTATGACCTAGCAAGGCGCCATTTGTAACATTGCATGTATCTTAAGAGTCTCACTTGTATCGTCAAGAGCAATGTACCACAAGGATGGATTAAAGTTAAGTATTTCCGCAGCTACGTACTTTTCTTTATAGCATTCATTGCGTCTCCTGTTTCAGACTTCACACCATCCTTCGTGCGCTTATAGCGTGCATTTCGGCCCCCTCAAAACACTGTGTCGGCACCACTTGTCAACACAACAGTGGATGCTCGGGTGAGATACACCAAACAACACCTTATAATCAGGAGTTCATTTATTTACCTCTTCACACAAGTGAAGCTGAAACCGTTATAGGTACAGAAAGCTGGCTAAAGCATGAAATAAGTTCTGCAGAAATTTTTACAAAGTCTCAGCCAATGTTCAGGGAAGATAGATTAGGCAGAATTGGTGGTGGAGTGTTTGTGTCTGTCAGTAGTGGTTTATCTTGTAGTGAAATCGAAGTAGATACTCCGTGCGAATTGGTATGTGTGGAGGTTATACTTAACAGCCGAACTAAGTTAATAATTGGCTCCTTCTACCAACCCCCAGACTCCGATGATATAGTTGCTGAACAGTTCAGAGAAAATTTGAGTCTCGTAACAAGTAAATACCCCACTCATACGGTTATAGTTGGTGGGGACTTCAACCTTCCCTGGATATGTTAGCAAAAATACTTGTTCAAAACCGGTGGTAGGCAGAAAACATCTTCCGAGATTGTCCTAAATGCTTTATCCGAAAATTATTTCGAGCAGTTAGTCCACGAACCCAACCGAATTGTAAATGGTTGCGAAAACACACTTGACCTCTTAGCCACAAACAATCCAGAGCTAATAGAGAGCATCATGACTGATACAGGGATTAGTGATCACAAGGACATTATAGCTAGGCTCAATACCGTTTCTTCCAAATCCACCAGAAACAAACGCAAAATAATTTTATTTAAAAAAGTGGATAAAGTGTTACTAGAAGCCTTCCAAAGAGACAATCTCCATTCCTTTCGAACTGACTATGCAAATGTAGACGAGATGTGGCTCAAATTCAAAGATATTGTAGCAACAGCAATTGAGAGATTCATACCTCATAAATTGGTAAGAGATGGAACTGATCCCCCATGGTACACAAAACAGGTCCGAATGCTGTTGCAGAGGCAACGGAAAAAGCATTCGAAGTTCAGGAGAACGCGAAATCCCAAAGATTGGCTAAAATTTACAGACACATGAAATTTGGCATGGACTTCAATGCGAGATGCCTTTAATAGGTTCCACAATGAAACATCGTCTCAAAATTTGGTAGAAAATCCGAAGAAATTCTGGTCGTATGTAAAGTACACAAGCGGCAAGACGCAGTCAATACCTTCGCTGCCTGCGCAGTGCCGATGGTACTGTTACCGACGACTGTGCTGCTAAAGCGGAGTTATTGAACGCAGTTTTCCGAAATTCCTTCACCAGGGAAGACGAATGGAATATTCCAGAATTTGAAACACGAACAGCTGCTAGCATGAGTTTCTTAGAAGTAGATACCTTAGGGGCTGCGAAGCAACTCAAATCGCTTGATACGGGCAAGTCTTCAGGTCCAGATTGTATACCGATTAGGTTCCTTTCAGATTACGCTGATACAATAGCTCCCTACTTAGCAAACATATACAACCGCTCGCTCACCGATAGATCTTTACCTGCAGATTGGAAAATTGCGCAGGTCGCACCAGTGTTTAAGAAGGGTAGTAGGAGTAATCCATCTAACTACAGACCAATATCATTGACGTCGGTTTGCAGTAGGGTTTTGGAGCATATACTGTGTAGTGTCGGCAGACTTGCCAACACTACGCACACTAATTGAAAGAGGCGGCTAAGATGCACGCGCTAACTCACGAAGGATGGAGTGAGGTCTGAAACAGGATACGTAATGAATGTTATAAAGAAAAGTACGTAGCTTCTTGAATACTTAACTTTAATCCATCCTTTGTATACATCGTTCTTGATGGGACATCTGGAGATTGTGGCGATACAAGTGAGACTCTTTAGAAACAAGCTATCTAAGGCTAATGGCGCCTTGCTAGGTCGTAGCCATGGACTTAGCTGAAGGCTATTCTAACTGTCTCTCGGCAAATGAGAGAAAGGCTTCATCAGTGTAGTCGCTAGCAAAGTCGTCGTACAACTGGGGCGAGTGCTAGTAAGTCTCTCGAGACCTGCCTTGTGGTGGCGCTCGGTCTGCGATCCTGACAGTGGCGACACGCGGGTCCGACATGTACTAATGGACCACGGCCGATTTAAGCTACCACCTAGCAAGTGTGGTGTCTGGCGGTGACACCACATTCCTCCCCCGCAAATCGGCGGACGGTCGTGTGATAAGGCTTCCACCCGCCGTGGGGAGGACCCCATGTTGACGTATGCGACGAGGTGGGGAGCCTAACAACAGGCGAGGCTGTGCCACCTGCACCCTGCCATTCGGTCCGAGGGGAGATAGGAAACGCCTGAAAACCTAGTCCAGGGTGCACGTCAACATGCGGTGTATGCGCCCGGAGAGAGACAGGAGGGGCCGAAGGGTCGACCTCCATGTGGTCGGGGCACCTGACGGGCGAAGACGACATCTGGTCCGGAGCGGGCAAGAGTTCCATGGCGGAGGACAGCTGGTCACGGGAAGTGATCGGCGGCACGTGACCCAGGGAGGCGCCAGGCGGTCGTAGCGACGCATCCACTGCGGGTGGCGCCGGCGGGAGAACAGGCGGCGGCGGCGGCGGCGCGTCGCCATGAGGCAAAATGGAAGGCAGCGTCGGGAACACCAGGGGATGAGGCAAGCCAGTAGATGGGTCCCCAGGGCGCTGACCTGACGGCACCGTCCCTGAAAGCAGACGGGGAGCGGCAGAACCCAGGCGACGACTGAGGAGCAGCTGATTGAGATGCCAACGCACCTCACCAGAGGCCCCCAAAACCAGATACATAGCGCGGCCGAGGCAGCGAAGAATGCACCCTGCGAGCCAACGCCGTGAACCTCGATAGTTGCGATAGAATACAACGTCGCCTGGAGCAAAAGCAGGAGTCTGCCGCTGCACAGGAACCTGATGCGGCGGATGCAACAAAGACATCAAGGTTCGATGAGGACGACTGTGGAGCAACTCAGCCGGCGAGCGACCATCGCGGGGCTGAGAGCGATACGAGGACAAAAAGAGCAATAACGCGTCCTCCCGAGAATGCGACTCTTTAACTTCAACATCTGTGACTTGAAAGTCCGGACCAATCGTTCAGCGGCACCGTTTGACTGAGGAAAAAACGGCGCGGATGTCAGATGTTGAATACCATTGGCCTTGCAGAATGACTGAAATTCTGCGGACATGAATTGTGGGCCATTGTTGGAAACAATAGTCTGTGGAAGACCTTCAATGCAAAAAATAGCAGATAACGCTTGGATTGTGGCAGAAGACGTCGTGGAAGACATCCGGACAACAAAAGGAAAATTACTGAAAGAATCGACCACAACCAACCATCGAGCATTCCAGAATGGGCCAGCAAAATCTATGTGCAAGCATTGCCAAGGGGAGGTGGCTTTCGGCCATGCAAAGAATTTCCGCGGCGGTGCGGATTGTTGTTCGGCACACGCCATGCAAGAAGAGCACATATTCGTAATCGCAGCATCGATTCTGAACCAAGTACAGTGCTGACGAGCAAGTTGTTTCACGCGCACTAGACCCCAATGTCCTTGGTGAAGAAGCCGTAAGACAGAGGACTGTAACGAACGTGGGACCACGACTCGGGACTGATCATTATCAGAACGCAACAAAACACCACGTCATACAAAAAGTCTCTCCTTGTGAGCAAAAAATCGGCGAACTAGCGGATCCTCGATCCGTGACTTGGACAGGGGCCATTGCGTAGCAACAAAACGCAAAACGGTAGCAAGGACAGGGTCAGCAGCTGTGGCCGTAGCTACACGACGAAAATCATTCAGAAACGATTCAACTACGTTATCGGTTTCCGTATCAATAAACATGCAAGCAAGTTCGGAAGAATCGAATGCTTTATCCTCAGCAACAGGCAAACGGGACAACGCATCAGCGTTTCCGTGCTCAGCAGTGGACCGATACAAGATATCGTAGCGGTACTGCGAGAGGAAAATTGACCAGCGAATGAATTTCTGTGCTGTACGTGGAGGTACAGGCTTGTTCGGATGAAAAAGCGATGTCAAAGGTTTGTGGTCTGTGATGATGGTAAAATGACGACCATACAAGAAATCATGGAACTTAGTAACACCAAACACGAGAGCTAAAGCTTCTTTTCGATCTGTGAATAATTTCGTTGCGCAGAAGAGAGCAATTTTGACGCAAAGGCAATAGGGCGATCATGCGATCCATCCTTGTGCGCAAGCACAGCACCGATCCTGAAATCCGATGCATCTACCATCAACAAAAGGGGTTTCTGGGGATCGAATGGCGTAAGGCAAGTATTTGAAAGCAACGCCGATTTGAACTGGCGAAAGGCGCGTTCGCATTCCGTCGTCCAGACAAACGGAACACCTTTACGGCGTAAGCGATGAAGCGGAGCTGAAATGGAAGAGGCATTGCGCAGAAATCGATGATAATTTATTTTACCCAGCACACTCTGCAGCTGCTTCAAAGTCTGCGGCGAAGGCAATTCTTGTATGGCACGGAGGTGCTCTGCACTCGGATGTATGCCTTGGGCATTGATGACATGTCCCAAATAGGGTAAGTCACGAGCAAAAAACACACATTTGTCCTTCCGCAAGCGAAGACCATTTTGTCGCAATACCTGAAATAATGTTCGTAGATTTTCGAAATGTTCGTCTGCTGTCCTTCCGGAGATCACAATATCGTCCAGATAGTTCGCAGCAGTAGGGACCGACGCACAAACAGTTTGTAAATATTGCTGAAACAATGCAGGGGCGGATGCACACCCAAATGGCAGTCTTTTGAATCGGTACAAACCAAGATGCGTGTTAACCACCAAGACGCGCTGGGATTCTTCGTCCACAGGTATTTGCAAGTACGCATCTGCTAGGTCCAACTTCGAAAAGTATTGACCCGGGCACAGTTTATCAAAAAGATCTTCCAGGCGGGGTAAAGGAAAAGTTGCAATCACTAGTTGTGGATTCACTGTTGCCTTGAAGTCCACACAAAGTCTCAATTTTCCGGAAGGTTTAGGCAAAATGACTAAGTGTGAGGCCCAGAGAGAAGCCTGCACACGTTCAATTACACCTTGTGATTCTAAATCGTGTAAAGTTCTGGCGACCTCATTACGCAATGCGTGGGGAACATTGCGTGCTCTGAAAAATTTCGGTTGCGCGTTAACTTTCAGTTCCAAATGTGCTTCATAGTTCGTAGCGCAACCAAGGCCCGGTGCAAAAATGTCTGCAAATTCATCACATAGACGAGAAACACTGGCGGAAGGCACAGTCTCGTTCACTGATAGGACCTGATTTACGATTGACAAGTTAAACAACTGAAATAAATCTAAAGCAAACAAGTTCACTGCAGTAGAAGAACGAAGAACGTAAAACGACACAAGTTTTGTTTGTTCCTTGTATGTAGCAAGAAGAGTGCACTGTCCTAACACAGGGATAGCTTGTCCGGAATAACTATTTAACTTAACATGTGCGGCACGCAACGGAGGTTTGCCCAGTTGTTTGTACGTGTCGTGATTGATCAATGAAACTGCAGCTCCGGTATCGAGCTGGAATGGGATTACTTTGCCTTCAAAGTCCAAGTCTACAAAAAGTTTATTGTCCTGCTGACGACAAGAGCGACTTTCACGTGCAAGTTGAACTCATACAGGTACAGAAGCACTTGTGACTTGACGGGATTTCCGGCGACGTCGACGCACACTGTTTGTGGGACGAACACAGTCACTGTTTGAGATAGTGGCACTGGACGGGGTGGAATTAACTACATGAATGTCCATGGGCGAAGGTCCACGAGCCTGATTGTCCTTGGTTCGATTCTGGCGCGAAGCAAAGGGCCTGGAATGTGTGTGATTGTCTGATCTGAGCTTTTTCTGGCAAACACTTTGAACATGGCCTTTCTTATGACAGTAAAAGCAAATAGCTGGGCGTGACGGGCAATTGTCATGCGAATGTCTAGTTGCACACCGCGGGCATGATTTCACTGCATTTGCTTGCCTACGCGGCACACGTGTGTGAGAGCTAAGCCGCAGCTGCGCAGACATGCGTGAGGGCTGTTTAGCGGTCCGTGCAGCGCACCCGGCGGGCCGGTTAATGTGACACACAGCTGGCGAAGTTTCAAATGATTCCTGAGCAAAGTCAAGTGTGTCTTGCCTATCCAATATGTCTATCACTTGTTGAAGGGAGGGATTGACTAGTTTCAAAATCTGTTCCCGTATGCGAACATCAGAAACGTTCTGTGCTATGGCATCACGTACCATTGTATCTGAATAAGGGAGTCCACATTCACACTCAAACGCACACTCCCTTGTAAGGCCTTGCAATGTTGCAACCCACTCCCTATTAGTCTGACCGGCCGTACGTTTTGTACGAAAGAACGTATACCGTTTTGCAACAACATTGACTGTTTCCTTGAAATAGGAATCTAAAGCAGACAAAATTTCGTCATAGGACAGAGTGGCTACGTCGCGTCGGGGAAACAATTTCACTATCACACGGTTGGTGGACACACCTACACACGAAAGCAAAAACGGCTGCCGCTCATTACCTTGAATTCTGTAGGCGGCGAGATGAAATCCAAATTGTCGTGACCACTCCGTCCACGTTTCAATGGCTGCATCAAAGCTACGAAACGGGGGTGCAACTGCATGTTGTGGCTGCGGTAGCGGTGAAGCGGCGGCGGCCTCATCGTGTTGCAATGCACGTTGACCCTGGACGAGCTGTCCAAGGGCATCCAATAACGCCTGCGTCTGCTGATTCTGCAAGCGATAAAATTCGGACAGTACATCTGGAGAAGCCATGACACAAGGAAATGTAAGCAATTAGAAAGAACAAGACCCTGATTGATCCGCGTCGCCAAAAATGTAGTGTCGGCAGACTTGCCAACACTACGCACACTAATTGAAAGAGGCGGCCAAGATGCACGCGCTAACTCACAAAGGATGGAGTGAGGTCTGAAACAGGATACGTAATGAATGTTATAAAGAAAAGTACGTAGCTTCTTGAATACTTAACTTTAATCCATCCTTTGTATACATCGTTCTTGATGGGACATCTGGAGATTGTGGTGATACAAGTGAGACTCTTTAGAAACAAGCTATCTAAGGCTAATGGCGCCTTGCTAGGTCGTAGCCATGGACTTAGCTGAAGGCTATTCTAACTGTCTCTCGGCAAATGAGAGAAAGGCTTCATCAGTGTAGTCGCTAGCAAAGTCGTCATACAACTGGGGCGAGTGCTAGTAAGTCTCTCGAGACCTGCCTTGTGGTGGCGCTCGGTCTGCGATCCTGACAGTGGCGACATGCGGGTCCGACATGTACTAATGGACCGCGGCCGATTTAAGCTACCACCTAGCAAGTGTGGTGTCTGGCGGTGACACCACATACTGTATTCAAACATTATGAATCACTTTGAAGTGAACGATCTATTGATACGTAATCAGCATGGTTTCAGAAAACATCGTTCTTGTGCAATGCAGCTACCTCTTTATTCGCACGAAGTAATGGCCGCTATCGACAGGGGATCTCAAGTTGATTCCATATTTCTAGATTTCCAGAGAGCTTTTGACACCGTTCCTCACAAGCAACTTCTAATCAAGCTGCGGGCCTATGGGGTATAATTTCAGTTGTGCGACTGGATTCGTGATTTCCTGTCAGGAAGGTCGCAGTTCGTAGTAATAGACGACAAATCATCGAGTAAAACTGAAGTGTAATCAGGTGTTCCCCAGGGAAGCGTCCTGGGACCTCTGCTGTTCCTGATCTATATAAATGACCTGGGTGACAATCTGAGCAGTTCTCTTAGGTTGTTCACAGATTGCTGTAATTTACCATCTAGTAAGGTCATCCTAAGACCAGTATCAGTTGCAAAGCGATTTAGAAAAGATTGCTGTATGGTGTGACAGGTGGCAGTTGACGCTAAATAACGAAAAGTGTGAGGTGATCCACATGAGTTCCAACAGAAATCCGTTGGAATTCGATTACTCGATAAATAGTACAATTCTCAATGCTGTCAATTCAACTAAGTACCTGGGTTTTAAAATTACGAACAACTTCAGTTGGAAAGACCACATAGATAATATTGTGGGGAAGGCGAGCCAAAGGTTGCGTTTCATTGGCAGGACACTTAGAAGATGCAACAAGTCCACTAAAGAGACAGCTTACACAACACTCGTTCGTCCTCTGTTAGAATATTGCTGCGCGGTGTGGAATCCTTACCAGGTGGGATTGACGGAGGACATCGAAAGGGTGCAAAAAAGGGCAGCTCGTTTTGTATTATCACGCAATAGGGGAGAGAGTGTGGCAGATATGATACGCAAGTTGGGATGAAAGTCATTAAAGCAACGACGTTTTTCGTCGTGGCGAGATCTATTTATGAAATTTCAGTCACCAACTTTCTCTTCCGAATGCAAAAATATTTTGTTTAGCCCAGCCTACATAGGTAGGAATGATAATCAAAATAAAACAAGAGCAATCAGAGCTCGAACAGAAAGGTTTAAGTGTTCGTTTTTCCCGCGCGCTGTTTGGGAGTGGAATGGTAGGGAGATAGTATGATTGTGGTTCGATGAACCCTCTACCAAGCACTTAAATGTGAAATGCAGAGTAATCATGTAGATGAAGATGTAGACAAGTAAGGCTTACAGAGAACTGGATGGCAGAACTACACAAAGATAATGTTTTGCTAGGTTCAAATATGATGCTCAGATCGATACTGGTGTCGATCTCATCGGCGCCACATAGCTGACCCCCCACCCGAGAGGCCCCGGGGGGGGGGGGGGGGGGGGGCGGTGACTGTGGCGTCGCAGGGGTGGTCCACGGGAGCCGAACCCGGGTCAGCTCGACAGTGTCATCGGCGAGCTGTGTTGGTAGATGACATGAAGGAAGGTCTGGCCACTGAAAACCTGGAAGATGTTGGGCATCGTACTGGCCATGCTGGTCGTGCAGCAACAGGTAGGCCGGCGGTTTGCAGGAGGAACAGAGCAACGACGAAGGTGATGCCTCCGGTGGGCGTGGCGAACACACGAAGTATGTCCAGGTCGACGTCGGGTGAGAGGGGAACACATTTCACCAGGTGGCAGGCAATGGCGGAGGTTGTGTCATGAGCACCGGATGAAGGGAAACATATGACGAAAAGTGTGTCATCGCGTAGTATAATAGAGATGTTGTGGATTATGTCCAGGGGGACAGGCACAAACACCTCGAGCGAGGGCACTTTCAAGATGGGGGGGCATGATAAACCTCGACAGTGTGTGAGAGACCGGAGTAGTGGGCAAGGTTGGAGAAGAGCTCGATGATTGGAGCTTGAAGTCTCTTGACTGAGTGAATAAGTCTGACGTGGAGAGAGTGGTCGGAGCGTCGTGAGCCACGACAGTGAGTGGCGTGGTCGTGGCCTGAAGGGGTGTAGAAATGGGCTCGACATGAGCAGGCTTAAGTCTGTTGAGAGAGGCTGTAACAGCTGAATCTTTTATCTGGTTGCCATAGGTGTTGACTGAGTGCCGGAGAACTCGGTACGGTCCGGTATATGGGGGTTGGAGGGGAGCACGCACAGTGTCATCTCAGAGCATGACGTACTCGTAATTGTTCTGAGATTTCAGGACGTGAACCTTAGGGCAGGAATGGCGGGCGGGCAGATGGAGGTTGATGAAGTGGCGTCTGATGTGGTCCGTGAAGGAAGGTAAGTCAGACTGAGGGAGAGAAGCGGAAGGGCTCTCAAGTTTGCTAAGGAGAACAATGTTCTTGCCGTATACGAACTCAGCTATTGTGCCTTTGAGGTCTTCCTTATAGATTGCACGAATGCCAGGTAGCACAAGGGGAAGGGCCTTCGTCCATAGAGACTCTTGGCACCGAAGAGCCGCCTTGAAAGTGCAGTGCCAGTGCTCAACTAGCCTGTTACTTTGCGGGTGATACGCTGTGGTATTGATGCACCAGATGCCGCAAATGGTACAAATCTCATTGAACAATTATCAAATTGTCTGCCCTGGTCAGTCGTGATGATAGCTGGACATCCAAAACGCGATACCCATGACTCGCCGAAAGCTCGAGCAACAGTTTCTGCCATGATATTGGGGAGGGGGACAGCCTAGACCCAGCGAGTTGTTCGGTCGATAGATGAGAGAACATAATGAAAGCCATTAGAGGGGGGGACAGGGCCGACAATGTCAATGTGAATATGCTGGAAACGCCCGGGAGAGATCGAAAAGGTGCTGAAGGGGGGTGAAGTGTGCTTGTGTACTTTGCAGCATTGGCACGCGATGCAGGAGTGTGCCCATTGCTGGCAACCCTTGTTGACGTTACTCCACACAAAGTGCTCCGCTACAAGGCGGGCAGACGCACGAACACCGGAGTGGGCCAAATTATGCAGTGCGTTGAAGACAGCTCGATGGAGCATGGTTGGGATGAGGCGGCGTAATGTGCCCATACTGTCGTCGCACCAGATCTCATCAGAAATGCCAGGGAAGGTGGTGCGGACGAAGTGTAGTGAAGAGGTAGAGTCTGAAATCAGGTTTTGTGTGTCCTCGTCAGTGGGTTGGAGGTTAGGCAGTTCAGGGAAGTCTAACAGAGAATGAACGACGTCGACTCGTGAAAGGAAATCAGCAACTATATTGTCAGCACCCTTTATGTGTCTGACATCGGTGGTGAACTGAGATATGAAGTCCGTGTGCAACTCCCTGTCAAACGCAACATATTTCTGTTGTGCGTTGGTGAGCTGTGCGTGAGAAGAACTGCAGAGGCGAAGTTTGGCCGTCGACTGTCGGGCTCAGGACAGTGCCGACGGGGCAGTATCGCTCGTCTGTGGTGATGAAAAGCTGAGCATTGGGATGAGGATGCGTGACAGTGCAGGCCTCGGCAAGAAGATTTTTGAGGGCAGTGAAAGGGTCAGTCATAGCAGGGGTCCACGGAACGGGCCGAGATCCAGAAGTGTTGGTGCCTGCCAAGGCGTCCGTCAGTGGAACCTGAATCTCTGCAGCCCGAGGTAGATGACGGCGATAATAATTAACCGTCCCCAAAAAGTGCCGGAGCTCTTTGAATGACGAAGGTCTGGGTAGGTTTAAGAAGAGTGACAGCAGGTTGATGTAGATGCAATTTGTCATGGTTGGTCTCGATGCCAGCTGCTGCAAGAGTGTCCATAACAGTTTGGTCCTCGAAAGGGGAGCTGAACACAAGAATGTCATCAAGATACGCAAAGCAGAATGTTAGTCTAAATAGCACTTTGTTGATGAAGCGTTGACAGATCTGGGTTGCGTTTTTTACCCCGAAGGGCATGAATCAAAACTGAAACAATCTGATTGGGGTGGTGATTGGGGTGGTGATTGCTGTCTTCTTGATGTCTTCAGGAGCCATGGGGATCTGGTGGTAGGCCCATTTGCAATCCATGACAGAGAACGTGGTCCCACCTGCGAGGGAACTGGTAAAGTCGGCAATGTTGGGAATGGGGTAGGTGTCCATAATTGTTCGTGCGTTTAGTCTATGGTAGTCTCCGCACATGTGCCAGGACCCGTCTTTCTTGGCTGTCATATGAATGGGCATAGACCAGCTGCTGGCAGAGTGTTCGATAATGCCAGAGCTTAGAAGTTCATAAATCTGACTTTTAAGGTCGGAGAGGTGTTCGGGACAAAGTCAACATGGTTTACTGGAGATTGGGGGACCTGGCGTGAGGCAAAGCTTGTGAACTGTGCTGTTGGTGATGATGGAAATGTTGCCGGCGGCATGGGAGGCAGTTTGTTTACAATGTGAGGCGGGCAGGGCAGGTGAGACGAGGTCGTGTTGTTTGGAGCCACTCGGCGGATCCGACGGGAGCCAAGGTGGCGAAGTGTCCCAGTAGTCAACATGACAAGATGGCCGTCGGCCTGAAGCAGTGGCACCGTGGTCAGGTGAGCTCGGTAGAGCTCGTGAAGCATTGGTCAGTCCATTGTCCGAGTGCACTGTTTGTGTTGTCAGTGGCAGTCGCACGGTGGTGTACAGGACCCAAAGTTGCATAGTTTGAGGTGCTGTCTGCAAGGGGAGGCATAGGAGCTGTCAGTACGGGACCACGTGATGCTCGTCGCCAATGTGCACTCATGTCCAGCCGAGTGTCAAATGCTTCAGTGTTAGGGGGGTGTGGTCTTGTGGAACTGTCAGTACACGTTATGGTATACTTGATAGCACAGTTGCGAGCGGTAGCGGGAGGTAAGCACACGGAGGCTCGATTGCTGGGACTACAAACAGATTCAGCACACTTACTGAGCCCGGTCCGACATGTCACAGGGGGGTTTGCTCGACGGAGCACAGGGGAAGAGAGTTTTTGACGGGAGATGAAACACGGTGTTTCGCACTAGGTCTGGTGAAAGTTTGTGATGTTACAAGAAGTCAATGACTAGAATAGGTTCCTCAATAGTGCACACTAAAAAAGTCCACTCGAGTTTGCAGTTTGTGGAGAGTGAGACGACGTGGGAGGTTGATCATGAGCATTGTAGTTTAGTAGAATTCACGGCTTGCAGGGAAGTATGATGAGGGCGGATGTTCGACGACACTAAGAATGTAGGCAACTGCGAAACATCAATGCCTGTGTCCACTAGGAAAAAGTATTCCGACGAAAGGTCTTTAATATATAGTCGTCCATAATTATCCGATAGTTCACGGACAGAATGGAGCACTGGGAGGTGCCTGTCATGTTGTGCGCAGGAGGCGGCACCCGGACCTACCTGCAATTTGCGTTTGGGAAGCAGTAGGGTGGTCTGCAGTTCCGTGCCGCACCAAACCGTGTGTGGAAGTAACAGTATGGGTAGTGCGGCTGCATTTCATGCGGAAAGTTCGTTGCGAGAGGTGGTGGCCGAGGTTTGGAGGCCGCAGCCGGTTTGGTTGCAGGTGGGGGTGTGACCGAGGGCGGAGCCGGTGACGTCCCAGCTGTTTGAATACTGCGTCCCGTAGTGAGCGGAACGGCCGGTACAATGCGGCGTCGGCCGCGTCCAGCCGCGGGACGAGGAGTCTGAACCTGAGACTTGCCAGGTAGGCAGTGGCTGGCGAAATAGAGCAGTGATGCCTCA
Source organism: Schistocerca nitens (assembly GCF_023898315.1). Lineage (NCBI taxonomy): Eukaryota > Metazoa > Arthropoda > Insecta > Orthoptera > Acrididae > Schistocerca > Schistocerca nitens. The sequence continues at coordinate 20,115,157 of NC_064620.1, read as the reverse complement.
TGTAGTTTGTCAGAAATTATCATTCGTTGCTCGACAGGTTTGGGAGACCTCTGAGCCAGAGCAAAGCGGATGTGGGGAGGTAGTTTATCTGTCCAGATGGTGAGGAGAGCTGTGTTAGAGAGTAGATTGTTGCTGACCAGGGCCCGTAGCCGTCTCCAAAGTTGTGAAGGCTTGTCATTACCTAGTTGCTTGACGTGGAGCACTTTCTGTATTGCTGTCTCAGATGAGTGCGTAAGCCGACGTAGAACTGTCTTTTTGGCTAGAGTGTACCGGGTAGCTGAGTCTGGAGCATCGACCAGGTCAGCAATCAAGTCCTCCTGGTCATGCAGGTGGGTGATAAGACACAGAAATCTGGTTGATTCGTCGAGTTTGAAATGGTCGAACACTTCTTCCACAATTTTGAACCAGGTTGTTTCCCTGTTGGGATAGAACGGCGGCAGTGTCGGTAAGCATTGTAGAACATTCGGCAGAACAGGGTGAGTTGAATTCATCGGGGCACTGCCTGAAACGAGCTGTTGTTGCTGCAGTATTCCAGGAGAGTGTATGTGGGGACAACGGCTGGTCGGTTGGCAGCGTGAAGGTGATGCGTTATGGTTGAGTGTGATACGTCGCGACGCAGGAGGCCGATGTGGGTGAGACACTGTAATGTGTCAATTGTGGTTGCAGACGTTCTACTGGAGCCGGCGCGGGAACAACAGGTGAGAAAAAGTTCAAAGTTTGATAACGCATGCCAGTCCGTGGAAAACTTGACGTGCGATCAGAGTCGGAACCACTTGTGTTGCAGGGAGGTTGCGGAGGTGCGGACTGTCCAGAAGCACAGAGAGGAAAATGATGTTGAACGTTTTGCGAAGTGTGTGAATGTTCACTGTTCATAGACACTTCACTCAAAATGGTGTACGGATAAGGTGAATGTGGTGGCACAAAACACTGAGGCGTAGCAGTAGGATGGAGTTGGAGGTCAGGCACAGATAACAAGCCATTGTTCCTGTTGCAGGCTGAGGTATTGAAACAGGAAGGCATGTGCTGATGCTGAACCGAGGCAGGTGCGGGCATGGTCAGATGCTGAGGAGGTTGACCTGTGAACAAAGCAGTTCCGGCCACATGGCAGGAATCCACGTGGTACTGCATGGATTGCGGCGTGGCAAACCGTTGTCCTAGCAGTGATAGGTTATCCAATGGAGCATTTGCAGAAATCGGCATTGATCCTGCACTGCATGGAGATCCATAAGAGGTAACTGCACCGTCGATGAGGGAGGGCACATGTGGCGGGAACAGAGGCATCTGATAGCCAGAGTCATGCACACTCCTAACCTCACTTATTGTTGCAGGCACAAAAACGTCCGGCGAAATAGGCGTAATTGACGAGTGAGAGGCATCGTGTTGCAGTCCTGGCAGGTGTACATCACCCGCAACATGATGCATGTCAATCACAAAATCTGGCATTGAGCGTTGGACCAAAGCCATTGTTCAAATGTTGTGTTGATGTAATACACCCGAAAATAACTGACACAGAGGCCGCGGACACAGTAAAATGACAAAAACGGAAGACGTTACACCTCAGGGTCACCAGTGAGGTGGATGCTCGGGAGAGATACACCAAACAACACCTTATAATCAGGAGTTCATTTATTCATCTCTTCACACAAGTAAGGCTTAAACAGAACTGGATGGCGGAACTACATAAAGATAATGTTTTGCTAGGTTCAAAGATGATGCTCAGATCGATACTGTTGTCGATCTCATCGGCGCCACAAGGTAAAACTTCATATTGCTGCAGAAAATAGAAATTTACGTTGACACAAATGAAATGCCTTTTGAAGGAGGCAGCTGAGAAAGTGACACAAGAAGACTGGCAGAAGGTAGTGGACCATGTGAAAGGAGTGATAAAGGAAATGTGGAATAATGATGGTGTGTTACAACAGTGTATTGAAGATGGTTCAAATGGTTCAAATGGCTCTGAGCACTATGGGACTCAACTGCTGAGGTCATTAGTCCCCTAGAACTTAGAACTAGTTAAACCTAACTAACCTAAGGACATCACAAACATCCATGCCCGAGGCAGGATTCGAACCTGCGACCGTAGCGGTCTTGCGGTTCCAGACTGCAGCGCCTTTAACCGCACGGCCACTTCGGCCGGCAGTGTATTGAAGACTTGGTAGCATCTGTCACTACGAGCAGTGACACTGTCAGTTGCACTGAATCTGCCTTGTGATTAATATGTAGTGTGTAGTGTACTTTAAATAACATTTTACTTCCATGAAACCATGAGGTTGTGACTTTAGTTTGATCAATTTCTCTTTCCTGTTGTGAGGCTAAGGAATGCTGTTCAGCCATCTTAAATATATTTCATTTTGTGTAGACACCAAGACATTATTTCATCGGTGTAGTAGTTTTTGATAAATGCGGTGATAAGAAGGTAACATTTATGGATGTGAAAATTTCTCATATTTCAGTAACAAAAGTAACGCCAGCCCTAATTAAAATTAAGAAAAGATTTTTTACATGCTTAGAGTTAGCACTGAAAGTGATGTGATATGTAAATTTCTGAATTTTTTTTTTTTTTTTTTTAGGAGACAGTGACTTTAAACTTCATGCGTCATTAATTAAATACTGACACAGGTATATAAAAATGCTGTTTTCACAACAATATGTATAGGAAACGCAACGCATTATGAAAATTTTAAAAGATTCATTACTGAGCAAAATATTTTGGTAACCAGCAAAAAAGAAAAAAAAGTCTTGCTGTGAGAGCATTAGTTTTTGAGATTTGATGTGATAAGTTTGAAGCTGTTTATATGCTGAAAAAATTAAGAACAGATTTTTAACTTGCCAAGAGACCTGGCAGAGATCTACATCATATGTGAATTTGAAATGTTTTAATTGGTTTTTGTGAAAGACACGGGCTTTAATTTGCTGTCACTGCAGAGAGCGGAGCAGTGCACTGTGACAAAAAAAAATGGTTCAAATGGCTCTGAGCACTATGGGACTTAACATCTATGGTCATCAATCCCCTAGAACTTAGAACTACTTAAACCTAACTAACCTAAGGACATCACACAACACCCAGCCATCACGAGGCAGAGAAAATCCCTGATGCCGCCGGGAATTGAACCCGGGAACCCGGGCGTGGGAAGCGAGAACGCTACCGCACGACCACGAGATGCGGGCTACTGTGACAGCTGCCTGCAAATTGTACCTGACAGTACTTTGGGGCTTAAACGTCAAGTGACAACAAGTTTAAATCAGATTATAGTGACCATCATACTACAAGGGAAAGTGAAGTCATCCAGTGACAAATTGTGTAAGAGGTGATTCGCTGGCCCGAACGTTAACAAATGGAGAATACAGAAGTGAACAGAAGATAGTTAAATGAACATTGTCACAATACAAAATAATGTGAAAATTGTATACTTGTCAATAAATAGTGAGAGCACCCAACCAGTTGTTAAAATTATATAAAAGAAATTTTTTTTAAGAAAATTAAAAGTTTAAAAACCACAAATGAGTCAGTAGTGGCAAGTTGGATAAAAATAAAATAAACATAATGAAATTAAGCATCCACAAAGGAAAAAATAGCATCAACTAAATAGATAAAAGGAAAAAGACAATTCCTTTGAGAGGAATACTGAGTACTATTTCAAAAAGGAATAATTATTTAGAGGGTACATGTATTTAAGTGTGGTTTGCTCATTAACAGTAAATGAAGGGTTCTTGTTTAAGCTGTGCATAATTTCTATATTTCATCTAATAAGTTAAGGATGTGGCTTTCATGATGATTATGAAGGATGCTCATATTGTTATTCATGTCACTTCTAGAGTGGTCTTTGGCTTTCAAATGACTCGAATGTTAAAAGTGTGCCATCTGACAAATGTAGAGGCATTGTCTGTCATATGTCTGTTATCTTATATGTATATTCAAAAAGTTCAAGAATTTTTACCTTCTAATAATATACTCATTTGCCCTTTCAATCCTGCTGCTAAATTCATTGCTGAGTTGTCTGAGTTGACTGTCTTGTGTGTGTGAGGTGCGCTTGCTTGTGTGTATGTAGAGTGTGTTTCTCTTTTTATGATGAAAGTTCTGGGCAAAAGCTTTCTGTAAGTGTCTTTTAATTATGCCTGTCTGTAACTTAACATGTCATCTTCATGATAAGTAGCAATCTACCATTTCCTACATTGTTGATATTACTACTTTGAGTTTTCATTGTTTGAAAAATGAACTTGCTTTGTCAAGTACATTGCAAGTTCTAGTGGCTACCCAATTTGTGCTCTGGTCCCCCATATCTAGCAATTTAAAGATAGAGGGCTTCATAATAATCACTGTGGGATTTCCTTGACACCTATCAGCAAGTACATCCCGTATAATTCATATAGTAAAATAACCTATTTAGTCACTGTTTCAAAGGGGTGGGTTGATGGTTTAAAAAAGTTGGTGTCACAGTGGCATTTGCCATACCAAATAGAACTGATTTTCAATATTAGATTAGATTAGATTAGATTTACTTTCATTCCAATTGATCCGTAGTGAGGAGGTCCTCCAGGATGTGGAACATGTCAGAATGTGGGCACCATGAAGCTAGGACCCACAACTGCCACATGGGCTTAAGCATTTATCAAATGAAGTGTAATGACTGCCATTGCCTCTACATCAGTCACATGTGGTGCACTTTTAACTTCTGATTCCTGGAGCATCAGGGCCTTAATAATCTCTAATTCCACTTTATTAGTCATTTGAAAGCCAGTGGGCACCCCAACGGTGACACAAATACTAATTTGAGTATACTTTTTCATCATCATAAGGGTCATGTCCATAATTAATTAGAAGAAATAGAAATTATGAACCGGTTAAACAAGAACCCTCCATCTGCTCTTAATGAGCAAATCATACTGAAGAACATGTATCTGCTGAATAACTATTCTTTTTCGAAGTAGTGCTCAAACCTCCCCTAGGACCTTTCTCTCAAAGGAATTGTATTTTTCATTTTATGTTTTTATCTGATACTATTTTTGCTTTGTGGATACTTAATGTCATAATGTTTAATTTATTTTTATCCAACTTGCCACCATTGGGTCATTTGTGGCTTTTTGTACACTTGGGGTGGATGGGAGAGGAAGGGGGAGGGGAATGAAATCCCATTAAGGAATTATCTAAATGGGTTGGAAATTGGTAATGGGATGCAACCATTTGTGTGTGTGTAAATGTACAATTTCAGAAAAAATGAATGATTTATTTAAGTGAAAGAGCTTCACAAATTGAGCAAGTCAGTAACGTGTTGGTCCACCTCTGGCCCTCATGTAAGCAGTTATTTGGCCTGGCATTGATAGATAAGAGTTTTTGGATGTCCTCTTGAAGAATATTGTGCCAAATTCAGTTCAATTGATGTATTACATCATTAAAATCCAGAGATGGTTAGAGGGCCCTGCCCATAATACTCCAAACATTCTCAGTTGGGGACAGATCCAGCAACTTTGTTGGCCAATGTAGGGTTTGGCAAGCACAAAGTCAATCAGTAGAAAAATGCACCATGTGCATGTGGACATTACCTTGCTGGATGTAAGCCCCTGATGGCTTGCTGTGAAGGGCAGGAAAACAGATGTAGAATGTACTCATTATATTGCTATGCTGTAAGGAATCCTGTGAATGACAGCAAAGGGATTGTTGTATGACAAGAAATGGCACCCAAGACCATCACTCCTGATAGTTGGGCAGTGCGGTTATCGACAATCAGTTTGATATCTCACCACTGTCTGGGGCATCTACAAACATGTCTTCACTGGTCATCAGGCCTCACTGTCACCTGTAGCTATAATACAAATTGCTCCCTCCCTCCCCCCCCATACCCCATCCTCCGCACCCATTCACCCACTTAGTTACTATGTGATCATCTTCACCAAGATTTTCCCCAGAGAGTCAAAATCACAGAAGACACTACTGAGTCCTTACTTGACTTAAAAGTAGGAGTTATTTGACATTCACTACTGTACTATTGTACTACTTCGTAAATTTCCCTCGTGTTACTGTTGCCCATTTTACTGCTATATTCTTTCTTGTCAGTTTGAACTGGTCCATCTTGTTGTAGGACTATTTGTTGCAGCTCGAACTGCTGGAGTTGGCGGTCATGGTGCATGAGGTGTGCTTGCTTGTGTGTATGAATAGTGTGTGTTTCTGTTGTCTATGAAGGCTGTGCCAAAAAGTTGTGTGTAAGTGTGAGTTGAAAAATGAACTTGAAATTATCAAGTAAACTGTGAGTTCTAATGGATACCCAATTCATGCTGTGGATCCCCTTATCTAGCAATTGCAACATAAAGGACTTGACAGTAATCCAAGTAACTACCTTGACACTCTTCCACAAGTACATCCCATGTAATTCATATAGTAAAATAAACTGTTTAGTCACATAAGATGGTTGATGGCTCAAAAAGGCTGGTGTCACAGCAGCATTTGTCATAGTAGATACAAGCAGTCTTCAATATGGGCATCACAAAGCTAGGACCAACAACTGCCACATGGGTTCTGGCATTTATCAAATTAAGTGTAATGATTGCCAAATCCTCTACTTCAGTCAGACGGGGTGCACTTTTAACTTCTGGTCCAAGAAACATCAGGGCCTTAATAACTGTAAGTCTACTTTATCTAGTCATTTGAAAGCCAGTGGGCATTTCAATGGTGACACAAATACTTATTTGAGTATCCTTAATCATCATCATAAAGGCTGTTTCCTTAATACTGTAAGAGTTGTGCTTGTTTTAATTAGAAATACTGTACTATGGCATGTGTTATACTTGTAACACAGAAAACACCATTTACTTTCACTAGGTAATATTTTTATTGGCACAAGATAAATCAAAACACAAAGAAATAGTTTTTGACAATCACGGTAACAGTCATGATGAATGTCTCACACCAACTAGTCAACAACCAAAGTAAGTAAAACGAAGTATAAAAAAGCAACGAGCAAAGATATTAATCTTTTCTGGCAGTTCTGCCACAGAGCACCCCCGCCCCACACCCCACCCCACCCCCTCCGTCAGGAGTGCGGAGTGCATAGGAGGAGTGATGAGGAGTAAGTGATAAAGGGAAGGTAAACATTGAAGGCATGACGTAATCTTGAAGTCTGAGAGGTGGCTGTACGATGCGGCCAGCATGGGTGATAGCAATAGGGGTAGGAGGATTTGGGGAAGACGAAGGCGAATGGGGGTTACTCTTATAAATAAAACATTATTGGAGTCTACATAGGCTAAAATGTCATTTTGTGAAGTACCAGGCACCATATTGAAGCACTGTAATAGCTTAATGTCTTTCTGGTCAGATGGCACAGAATTGTTTTGAATTTCAAATAAAAAAAAAAAAGTGTCCACTAGTTGTATTTTTATAGAGTCCACATCATAGTCACTCAAGTTCACTTGAAACACTAGTTCATTACTGCTGGCACTCAGAGGCGTGAAGTATAGAAGAGGGGGACCTTGACTTGCAGAGAGTGTTTGATTAGCTTGTGGAGAAGGGAGAGGACAGGCCTCTGAAGTTTCCTGCAAAACAAATTCATTATCGTGTATGTCGGTGTCGTTAAGGATCCATGCTGGTTTCAAGCGCCCAATGGACACGACAGATGGTTTGTTCTTAAAGAGGATCGTATAAGAATTTTCAGAGTGTGACAGGACCCAGTATGGGCCAGTGTAGGGTGGAGCAAGGGGTGGACGCACGGCGTCTTCTCTAAGCATCACATAGTTACAAGAACTGAGGTGTGGGTGAATGAAAACCGGAGGGGTAGCATGCGATCGAGGTTGCGGTAAACGTAACTTGTTGATATGCTGTCGAACCTGTCGTACCAATTCGGGAAGTTGATCCTTGGGAAGTAGAGGAGGATCATCAAGAAAATCCGCTGGAAGTGTGAGGTTTTCTCTGTATACCACATCAGTAACTGACGCTTTAAGGTCTTCTTTGAAACCCGTCCTCAAACCTAAAAGGACCCAGGGGAGTGCCTCAGTCCAAGAGGAAAAATGACACATGAGAGCGGCCTTCAGGGTACGGTGCCATCGTTCTGTTAACCCGTTAGGTTGTGGGTGATAGGCTGTAGTTCTGAATTTGTTGATACCACACAGTTGACAGAGGCAATTAAACAGATTAGATTCAAACTGTCTCCCCTGGTCTGTGGTAAGTGAAGTAGGGCAATCAAAACAAGAAAGCCAATGGTGGACAAAAGCGTTAGCTACAGTGTTGGCTGTGATGTCCGTGATGGGGATAATTAAGGCCACGTAGGATGGTGTCAATGAATCTTTGCCAGGTCTGGGCAGGATTCTTCAATCCATAAGGCATAAACAAATATTCATATAGTCCAAATGGGGTGATGATAGCGGTTTTGGTGATATCTTCTGGGTGCATCGGAATCTGATGGTATGCCTTTTTGCAGTCTAACACAGAGAAGAAATTGGCACCGAACATGGATAGTGAAAAATCGTGGAGGTGTGGGACAGGGTAGTTATCAAGTATTGTTCTGGCGTTGAAATGCCTATAGTCTCCACAGAGTCGAAAGGAATTGTCCTTTTTGGGAACGACATGTATTGGGGAAGACCACGCACTGTCCGAGGGGTGGACTATACCCAAGCGTGAAAGTACATTAATACATTCTTTGGCAGCGGTAAGTGTTTTTTGCATTGCGGCGTCGGGGACGAGAACGGACAGATGGTCCCTCAGTTGTTTTAAGCCTGTGACAGATGCCCGTAGTAATGGCCTTGATTTTGTGAATGAGTGTGGCCAAAATACGTGGAGGGACGCAGGAAGGAGCAACGTTATCGTCGGTGCGCGGTAAGTATCAAAGCGAACTAACCTGAAATACGTTATCATTGAATGGTACTTCAGTGAAAGCTGCAGTGTTGTCCACAGAGCTGTGCTGTGCGACAGCCGGCGGGGTTCCATTGACTATGGTGTTATTGCATGAAGGAATCATTGCGCGCACATGCGTGACGGCGCCTGTAACAGCTGTCAGCTCTGTGTTTTGATGAAAGGCGGACGGTGAAGTGCAGGATGGGGGGTTGCTGGGCGGGTTGCCGTCTTTGCTGTCCGGGTCATGGCAGGCACTGCTGTGGCTGTGTATAAGCAGTGGTGCGGTATGCAGGTCCCGTGTAGTTTCGTGCATGTTATTACTTTTAATCTCGATCTCCTCTCTAAACCCATGCAATTCATCAGTCAGGACATCACAACGTTGAAGTAGCTTTGCATTGTCTTCAGACAGTTGGTCGATTTCAAGGCGTTGCGTAACTAAGTTCACTACGGCAGCTTTGACCTCCTCAGATAGAATAGAAACTGTCTATTTGTCTTGTTGACAGGATGTATTTGAGCTGCATTCTGTCGGCATGGATGGGGAAAATCTCGCCGAAAATTTTTGTTTAAAATCCACTGAGCAGAGGGCAGGTGTAATTAAGTCCAAAGAAAAGTTATAAGCAGTTAAGAACTCCAATCCTAATACTGTATCATAGATTTCTACTACCGAAAATGTCCATTCATAATTATGTGTATCATTGAAGTAAATGCAAAGTTGCGTTACACCATAAACCTTTAATGAGGAATTGTTGGCTGCTCTGATTTGTTGAGGCAAATGTGTGATTGTAGAAGTGACCATTCAACATGGAATGACGCTCACATCGGCACCAGTGTCCACTAAAAACCATTTCTGAGAAGCTATATCCTGGATATACAAACATCCGAGAGAATAATTCGGAACTACTAGCCTGTGGTCTGTTAGGCGACTTAAACGTCACAGTGCAGACCGGTGCGCCTATAGTGGCCTGCCATGCGTGTTTGGGTGCATTGCACAGGATGAGCGGCAATTCCTGCCTGTATTACCATAAACGGAGTGATACCAGTGGAGCGGATAAACTTGCTGATCCTGTGTTGTTACCGGGTGAAGGATGTCACTTGAAGCTGTGGTATGGGATGGTGAAGAACGGTGTGGAATCTGGTGCTCAGCCAGTGTACTCTGTCTGTTGTTTTGGAATGATTGGCCTCTGCCACGTGGGGGAGGCGTAATATCGAGGGGGGCACACGTAGATAACTTCACTCTGTTGATTATCTTATATGCGGTGTCGGCCAGCAATAATTTTGCTTGTAGAGGTTCCTGATCGTGTGTGATGTCTTTGAAGTTCGGTACATAGTAGCTGTCTATTATAGGACAGCCATTGAGGTACTGATTATCATCAAATAATTATCAGGTATTATCCTTTTTGTGGACGAGCTTGATAGGAGAAGCCCAGGCACTATTGGATGGTCGTACAAATCCAGCTCACAAGAGTTCGTCTGTGGTGGCTTCTGCTGCTTTGAGTTTGTGGTATTGTAGGTGGCGGGGGCAATGGCCGACTGGTGGGTCAGGGGTGGTACTGATGCAACGAACTGTCCCATTAAGGACAGAACAAATAGTCTGTGGCTCGATGGGCTGGTGTGAAGTGGGGTCAGGGCATATCTACATCTACATGACTACTCTGCAATTCACATTTAAGTGCTTGGAGAGGGTTCGTCGAACCACAATCATACTATCTCTCTACCATTCCACTCCCAAACAGCGCGTGGGAAAAACGAACACCTAAACCTTTCTGTTCGAGCTCTAATTTCTCTTATTTTATTTAGATGATCATTCCTACCTATGTAAGTTGGGCTCAACAAAATATTTTCGCATTCGGAAGAGAAAGTTGGTGACTGAAATTTCGTAAATAGATCTCGCCGCAATGAAAAACGTCTTTGCTGTAATGACTTCCATCCCAATTCGCGTATCATATCTGCCACACTCTCTCCCCTACTACGTGATAATACAAAACAAGCTGCCCTTTTTTGCACCCTTTCGATGTCCTCCATCAATCCCACCTGGTAAGGATCCCACAGCAATAATCTAACAGAGGATGAACGAGTGTAGTGTAAGGTGTCTCTTTAGTGGACTTGTTGCATCTTCTAAGTGTTCTGCCAATAAAACGCAACCTTTGGCTCGCCTTCCCCACAATTTATCTATGTGGTCTTTCCAACTGAAGTTGTTCGTAATTTTAACACCCAGGTACATAGTTGAATTGACAGCCTTGAGAATTGTACTATTTATCGAGTAATCGAATTCCAACAGATTTCTTTTGGAACTTGTGTGGATCACCTCACACTTTTCATTATTTAGCGTCAACTGCCACCTGCCACACCTTACAGCAATCTTTTCTAAATCGCTTTGCAACTGATACTGGTCTTCGGATGACCTTACTAGATGGTAAATTACAGCATCATCTGCGAACAACCTAAGATAACTGCTCAGATTGTCACCCAGGTCATTTATATAGATCAGGAACAGCAGAGGTCCCAGGATGCTTCCCTGGGGAACACCTGATAACACTTCAGTTTTACTCGATGATTTGCCATCTATTACTACGAACTGCGACCTTCCTGACAGGAAATCACGAATCCAGTCATACAACTGAGACAATACCCATAGGCCCGCAGCTTGATTAGAAGTCGCTTGTGAGGAACGGTGTCAAAAGCTTTCCGGAAATCTAGAAATACGGAATCAACTTGAGATCCCCTGTCGATAGCGGCCATTACTTCGTGCGAATAAAGAGCTAGCTGCGTTGCACAAGAACGATGTTTTTCTGAAACCATGCTGATTACGTATCAATAGATCGTTCCCTTCGCAGTGATTCATAATGTTTGAATACAGTATATGCTCCAAAACCCTACTGCAAACCGACGTCAATGATATAGGTCTCTAGTTAGATGGATTACTACTACCATTCTTAAACACTGGTGCGACCTACGCAATTTTCCAATCTGTAGGTACAGATCTATCGGTGAGCGAGCGGTTGTATGTGTTTGCTAAGTAGGGAGCTATTGTATCAGTGTAATCTGAAAGGAACCTAATCGGTATAAAATCTGGACCTGAAGACTTGCCCGTATCAAGCGATTTGAGTTGCTTCGCAACCCCTAAGGTATCTACTTCTAAGAAACTCATGCTAGCCACTGTTTGTGTTTCAAATTCTGGAATATTCCATTCATCTTCCCTGGTGAAGGAATTTCGGAAAACTGCGTTCAATAACTCCACTTTAGCGGCACAGTCGTCGGTAACAGTACCATTGGCACTGCGCAGCGAAGGTATTGACTGCGTCTTGCCGCTTGTGTACTTTACATACGACCAGAATTTCTTCGGATTTTCTACCAAATTTTGAGACAATGTTTCATTGTGGAACCTATTAAAGGCATCTTGCATTGAAGTCCATGCCAAATTTCGCGCATCTGTAAATTTTAGCCAATCTTTGGGATTTCGCGTTCTCCTGAACTTCGAATGCTTTTTCCGTTGCCTCTGCAACAGAGTTCAGACATGTTTTGTGTACCACGGGGGATCAGTTCCATCTCTTACCAATTTATGAGGTATGAATCTCTCAATTGCTGTTGCTACAATATCTTTGAATTTGAGCCACATCTCGTCTACATTTGCATAGTCAGTTCGAAAGGAATGGAGATTGTCTCTTTGGAAGGCTTCTAGTAACACTTTATCCACTTTTTTAAATAAAATTATTTTGCGTTTGTTTCTGGTGGATTTGGAAGAAACGGTATTGAGCCTAGCTATAATGTCCTTGTGATCACTAATCCCTGTATCAGTCATGATGCTCTCTATTAGCTCTGGATTGTTTGTGGCTAAGAGGTCAAGTGTGTTTTCTCAACCATTTACAATTCGGTTGGGTTCGTGGACTAACTGCTCAAAATAATTTTTGGAGAAAGCATTTAGGACAATCTCAGAAGATGTTTTCTGCCTACCACCGGTTTTGAACAAGTATTTTTGCCAACATATCGATAATGATAGTTGTTATTGTAACACCACAATCAACGGACAGCCCAATCACAGAGGCACTGTCAGTGACCCTGGGTGTGGTTGGGTGAGCACAATTAGATAGTGGCAGTTAACCGACCTGATTTAAGGCCGATACAATGTCTTCATCATCTGGCAATGGATGTGTATATTGCAGAACAGTGATTTGATTGTGAGCTGTATGGAGCTCGCTAGATGTCTTGGTGATGCATGAGCGGATTAGGTCATTGGTTGCTTGCATATCTGATTTGGAGTGCTGGAGTTCGGAGTGCACAGCAGATGTCATGCAGAGCTTATCCAGAAGAATTTGACATTTCAGGACAAGATCTAGATGCATCTCTGGCTGTGTAGTAGGAGACAGCGGCGTATCATTGGCAGAAAGGGGGTCGCAGATCTCGCTGCTGATTGGGTGCTGCCTATCATGGTGCAGGAGCAGAGCATGGTTCAAGTCTGGCAGCAAATGGTAGTGCCTGTGGAAGATGGCTCCTAAGACGGGTTCCAACATTTCAACCATCAAGAATGTCCAGGTCATAGATGTGTGGCTACCAAGATCAAGAGTGATGGAGGTGGTGCCAACCACCAATATCATGGAGTCATTAGTTGCATGCAATTGCATGAGTGAAGGTGAAAGTGTAGCAGGAGTGAGACAGTGGAATTGTGCTGACATCAACTCCAGTGTTGACTACAAGGTAAGAATTCTGTTGTGCGTCATAAAAGAAGAGAAGAGAACTATCATGTCATACATAAGACCTGCGGATGCTACCATAAAGTGGTGATTTGTGGTGACTTGAAGAGGATGAGTGACCTGGTACACTAGTATCAGATGACGAGACCAGTTTGAGTATGTACAAGGCTGTCTCCTGTGTAGCGCAGTAGAGCTGAACCAAGTATGGAACCAGCAGAGGTGGTGCATGCGGCCGACTTGCATTTTTATGACTGGCAGGCATAGGTCAGTGACTAGACAGAGGCACACTGGGGATAGTCTGTTTTGCAGGCATTTGTTTATGTTTGTCACCTGGGAGACCACCTGGAGTACTAGTACTAGTGGGTGCTGGCTCGGCAATGTTCAGCGAGCCCTGCTAGTCATCAACTGGCCAACATCTGTGAGTTAGCAGATGTGCAGTAGAGGTCAGGAGCACAGGTGGGCATTGGCTACAGTCAGCCGGTGTCATGTGTCATCAGCATGTAGGTGGGGACGCTGTCAGCTGTAGCACGGTCATGATGAGAATTAATCAATGAGTGATGCTGTGTGAGTGCTATCATTCTGTCAGCCAGGCATAGTTTGAAATGTAGTGGAGCTTCCTCATATGCGAGCATTGTCATTTCTATGCTCTCTGGCAGTTTTAATAGCAACAAAGTCCACAGGTCATGATCTAGGAGTAGGCTCATATCAATTTGCAGGTGAAGCTTGCACCGCAGTGTGCAAAGTTTACTGTGACAGAGTTGTTGTTGCTCAGGCAAGCGGGATAGGCATTGAAGCAGAAGTGCCTTGACAGTTCTGCACTTGTTTGTTTGTGTGTGCACACAAAGCAGAAAGTCAGTAATGAGATTGGCATTATCACTGATGTGGTTGGTTAATACTACAAATTTGTCAGTGTCCTCAGTGCATTATGCACTCCCTAAATGTGAACCACAGGATAAGCGAGTCTACGTTCAGTGGAGGGAATTTCAGCTGAGGATGTGTGGAATGGTAAGGACCATTGTTATGTGAGGCTGGCACCATCATGAGGTGAGCATTGAGTGACATGGTAGATGCAGCAGGAGCGGAGACCTTGTGGAGTGGCACATGATAAAGTGGTGAAGAAAAACAAGGCACGATAGGCACAGTAGGCACAGAACTGTCAGGATGGAGCACATCATGATGAGATGAAGGTACGTGTGATGCATTAGACATGAGCCAAGCTTGAAGGTGGGCATGACTAGTAGTATGTGGCACTTAATGCTGGTCCAGTGGAGCTGCCAGATGGTGTGAGCATACCATGAATGCTCGCGAGTTAATGAAGCTGGTAAGGCAGTTGTGCTGAATCCAGACATTACAAACACATGGAGGAGTTGCAGAGTGTGCATGTTGTGCATAGTTCTGTCGGTATCAAGCAAACATGGGGCATTTGGCGGAGATGTGACATCACTCAGGTGACATGGCTGTGGTCACAACACGGATGATGTCTCGGATGCTGCAGAATGACATGTTCAAGAAGATCACTTAAACCCATGTCTTTTTGACTGGGAGACAGTAAATAGTTCGAGGATCATTTTAGCGGGAACTGTTGTTGACCGACTATCGTGGCACTGTGGTGGATGTCCGTATAGTTTTGCAAAACACTGGGAACGTTAATGCACATAGGTTCACTGGTACCAAAGGAGTGTCCATGTGAATAAATGTCAATATTTCCTGTGTGGAAGCTCAGAGCACTATGTGTGCTGATGAATGATGGAATAGGAAGCCATTGTTGGCCAAGATTCACATTCATTGTCATAGCAGAATTGCTAAGCAAATAATCACCCAGCATTATTGCAGTGCTGTCACTGGTAAGGTCACACTGAGAATCTGACACACATTGTTGGCCGGTCTGGTGTAAAGCGGCATGAGTCTGGTGTGGTAGATGTGAGAATAATGGAAACATTGTTGTCGATTCACTACACACTGACAAATTGGACACTTTGCCCAGGTTTTGATGAAATTTTACCAAAGTGAGGTACAGAAAGTTCACTAAATTCACAGGCACTGATGAAGAGGAGAGATTGACATCCCTTAAAGAAGGAAACAATTGTGCTGGAGGTGGCTGCGGTGTTGTAGGACAGTGGACTGTATGGGAGATTTTACATTTTAAATGCAACACGTTTGAAATTTTGGGGTCACCACTGTAGGAATATGGTACTTGGGATAGCAATTACATATAATAACAACTAACAGATCATACGATTCCATGCAAATATATTCTATTGTCCTACAAGGTACAAAACATGTCGTCACAAACATCGATCAGAGTGAACTAACTGCAGGCCCAGAGAGATTAGCTGAGTTACCTCAGGGTGGCATGTTGTTCTGGGCAACTCTACAGTGTTATTTCCCCACAACAGAAATTTGTATGGAATACCTCAGAAATTAGGGGTAGCAGACTAATAAGATCTTCTCTCTCTGCTGATGTCGACATGAGCGTGATAACTCTAGGAAGTAAAGTTTGACGTAAAATGAGCAACTGGAGAGCAATGACATGCCTTACATAATTTTTTTTATTTAACTGTCTTGATTACAAAGTTTTTTGAACAAGATTATAGATTTTGGCTAGACAATAGTAATCTTCAGAATCTAAAATAAAAGTAAAAGTGAAAGCATTGCTGTTTACTACATTAAGAGGTAAAAAAATAAGATAGAAAGAAATTATAATATGAACCCAGCTATTTTAGAAACAGGGTACTCCAGAAATGTGAATTTTTCAGGATACGTAAAAGACTATTTTTAAAAGAAGAGTTCAACACAAATCAAAAGCTGCTTCATTTTTTAAAGAGTATAGTTAAGTGAGTAACTTAACATACAGTATAATGTCCAGCTCCAAGTAGACCCAGCCGAAACAGCGATCAAACTGATTGGAGTTATATTTTTTTCAAAATTAACTCAAATACCCATGTATTATTGTAATAAACTTAATAATAATTTTACTTGCAAAAGCTTTAAAACATATTTAAACTAATTAAACAGCAAACTTACACAAAAGTATGACATTAGTAATATATTGCCTTTAAAATTAACATGAATTTGAGGTATCTAAATTTTTTTAAACTTTGCAACAAAAGTAATCTTATGTTTTTATGACTTGGCAAAGCAAATGTGAGAGTGAAAACAATAACTTCAGATTATCAATGATTGTCCAAAATTTCAAGCTAAAATTGCAGATAATCTTCAGGAATATACTTCAAGATCTTCTTCGGGTCAGCATGTTCAGCTTCAGTGATTGACACCAGTCTGTTGTATGCCCTTGGTGGTGGTAAACACACATTTCACTTCCCAGTAAACTGCAGGAGAAATGTAAGTTCCACTGCTATGATGAAAGGTGATGCAACTACTGCCCCTGGTGCTGAGATGAGTACTTGAAATGAAATGTCTTAATTTTGATATCTGGAATGCAGTACATTTGTCTCATGAAATATGTTCACATTACAGTGAATTTACTACCTTCTTGTATATAGTAGGCTACCAGTCATTGAAGTTAATTACATCTTCATTGCCTACCATAGTAACTGTGAACTTCCCAGGGAGTCTTGACTTTAGTATCACATCACATCCTTCTTTTGCAAGATAAATTTGATCATGCTTTGCCAAAAGCCTCTTCAGAACACAAAAATCGCAGTTATTGGGGAGAAAAGAAGAGCCATTAAAAACCTTACTATGGCGTGATTTCTGTTTTGACCACTACAGCTATCACTGAAGAGGTGCTATCTGTCCACATCCTTTGGAATGCAGTTATCTATCACAGTGTTTCATCATCAAGGAAAAAATGACCTTTTCTTAATTTTGCATTATGAATTTCAAAAACATGAAGGGTTAACTGTCAAAGATAAAACAACTCCTACACCAGAATATTAGGCAGTGAAATATTCTGCATATAGTGAAATATTATAACAGCCAGATCCTCCCTTTCTTTGCACAGATTCATTGAAGCTTGAAGATTATTGTAAAATTGTTCATCTCTTCTTTTGTTGATTATTAATACTGCTTCAGGAACCTTCTTTGCCTTCTCATTAAGGAATGGGGATCTCAATTGCTATTCCAGTACTTCACATGTACAGCAGGCATCTACTTGAGACCTCTCAAAACTGAGCTGAAAATTGTCTTCAAAGTATTTAACATATTACCGATAACCAAGACCAAGTATGTTCTGTTCTGCCTAAAAGATGATCAACTCTTCAACAATGACCAACCTTATTACTAGAATAAACAGATCACACAGCCCTGCCAAAATAATCAACAGTACTACCATGTTAACATTAGAAACACCAGATCCCCGGGAGTTACATTGTTTCTGAAACTAACACAAACTTATCACACAAAAGAAATACACAGATGGAAATTATGTCATCCCTATACAAAACACTGCATCTACCCTTAAAGAAGATCTGGACGTAAATAACTCATGTTTCATAAAATGTGGGGTTAACTTGTTTCTAAAATGACCAATTCATATAAACACAATATATATCTCATTCTACTGCACTGCAGCAAGTCAAAAAGTAAAAATAATACAAGTCAAAGTTGCCACGCATGCTTCAATCAGTATTTACAGGATGTCAATGCAATCCTAGAGGTCACTGATGGATGCATAACACACAGATAATTGTACAAAGTAATTAAAGA
The DNA here is from genome assembly GCF_023898315.1 of Schistocerca nitens. Taxonomy (NCBI): domain Eukaryota; kingdom Metazoa; phylum Arthropoda; class Insecta; order Orthoptera; family Acrididae; genus Schistocerca; species Schistocerca nitens. The sequence goes on along the minus strand of NC_064620.1, from coordinate 20,096,983 downwards.
GATTCATGTTGAGGTATGGTTTTAAAAATTCTCAGTTATGTGGATTTAAGCATATACCTTATATATTTAACTGTATAAAAGTGAATACTTTTCTGACAGTTTATATCTCATCAGAATTTAGCAAATAGTTCAAAAAATAAAATTTCATTACAGGAAGAATGCTAAAATTGACTTCATTGTGATTACTTCAAAATTAATATTTATGGAGGAAGCAGACAGAACTAACTTTGAGGACATGTACATTAGTCTGTTTCACATATTCCAATTTATTTTGTGGTTAGAAAAATAGGTAATAAAAATGAAAGATGGAAATCAAATCAGATGTGAATTGACAGAAAAAAGTAAATTACAGCAAAATTAAAAAAAAAATAAATGAAACAGCATAATTTATAGTCAGAAGGTAGTGAAGTGTACTGTTCATTACTAGATGGTGGAGGCTACTCACAGTTCATGTTGGTTTATCTGGACCACAGTTAATGTTTTGTTATTCAATGTAGCTGACATTCTTGAAGGGAGCAGCACACATCCCTGTGTGCTGTATATCTATACACAGCTGTAGATGATAGTGGCTTTTTACTGCCATTGTGGATTCTGAAGATGGCTATTGCATGGCCAAAATCGGTAATCTTGTTCAAAAAAAGATCAAGACGGTTAAATAAAAAATTATTTAAACCCTAGGAAGGATCCAATGCACCATGACCTGTTTGCCTTCTTAACATTCAAATATTTTTAATGTCCTAATTTCCTTTGCAGAGCTATTTAGATATTTTACTAATTAATACCACCAGCTTCTCAAAAACACCCTTATGTATGTTACCCATGTAACAGTAAACTTGTCCTTCCTTGATATCATTGATAGTCAGATTAAAAGCACAAAGAAAATGGTTGTAAAATATCACAATACTTCCAAGCAGAGAGATGGGCATACATTACTGTATATCAAAACTGATACCTACTTTACTATTATTTCACACTAAACCCTTTTACAACTTTACAGGCAATTCTTAACTTGCATAACCTACACTTACATGTTGGGAGCCTATATGTTGCTGCTTCTAATATGTATGTTTTCTTTGTGACAGGCAGTATGATATTGTTGGCATACAAGTAATTCGTGTGACTCAAATTGTGAACAATAGCTTCAAAGCAATGATCAGAAGTTACAGCTCTCATAATTTATCACAAGATGCCATCATGTTAGTCAATCCAACTCCAGTTTCTGCTCTTAGTGACTGGCCATTCCAAATACTGGAGAAGGGATTCATGGTTAACAAAGTAAGTTTGAAATTGTCGTAACACATTGTATTTCTGTTACATTGGAGAATTTCTGGTTCTCCATCACGAAAATTCAAATGAAGTTACTGTTATTTTTATATTTATTGTTAAGATGCCTCTACAAACAATTCAGTATTATGTTAAATCATGGAACATCTGGTTGGAATAACAGAAATTTTATGAAAATCATAGATTGCTACTCGCTATAAAGATAACATGTTGAGTTGTAGACAGGCACAACAGAATGACTGTTACAGATTGAGCTGAAGAAGGCTTTGCTGAAAGCTCAATGTGTAACAATCTTTTTGTTATGCCTGTCTGCAGCTCAGTGTGTCACCAATATTAAGTTGATTATGTAGGAAAGTTCTGGTGGAATGTAAATGCTTTAGGAGGAAAGCAGACCACTCACAGTAAAGCAGAAGCTTTGAGTCATTGACAGGCCTGTCAGTGACTCAGCTTTTCTGCTTTTCAGTGAGTTGTCCCCTTTACTCCCAAACTATTATCAATATTCAGTTATTTTCAGTATTCATTAATAGATTAAGTACACAATATTTTAAAGTTCAGGTCATTCATAATGAAGTCCTCAGAATATCAAAAAGAAGTATAATTAAGAAAATTTTCTTTAAACTACGTGCACCAAGAGAAACACAATAAATAGAAAAGACAAATAATAATAATAATAATAATAATAATAATAATCGCTGACAAAAAAAATTAAATTTGCATTTCCAGATACTGTAGTAATAGATCTGCACTCAAAAGGGGAAGTTTGGAAAAAGAATTATGGAGAGAGAGAGAGAGAGAGAGAGAGAGAGAGAGAGAGAGAGAGAGAGAGAGAGAGAGAGGGAGAGAGAGGGGGAGGAGGGACAGAGAGAGTTGGCTAAGTTGATCCCTGACAGTTGCAGTGGGTTGGACGTGGCATCTCAGCAGGCCTACCTCAATCAATAATGAAACTCAATTCTGTAAAAGGCTCTATGGCAATGCCCCAGTGTTGTCACAGTTCTGTACATGGTTACTGCTTTTGCCTGCAGCTGTTAGCATTCTGCAGCTGAAAGCTGGCAACAGCGCTGTGAACCATTGGGGATCTTTCTCTGCCATATCAATTATAGTCTTCAAAACAAATGTTTGGATAAGTACAGGAACAAAAATTTGAGAAGTGCAGGAAATGATCAGTGCCAAAACTTGAGTCTGAGTGAAGTGATAGTATTCTCAAAGAGAATCTGGTAGACAAGGAGCCACTTCTTACATTAAACATGAGGCTGCAAACTGTACTAGACGGTGCACCTGTGTTAAGCTCAACGTTACTCATAGCTTACAATATTGACAGTTTTAGTAATGTAATGGCTAGCACACCTGCCTAGTAAGCAAGAAGACCCTGATAAAATCCCAACTATGGCACAAATTTGTGGGGACTCATACTAGATAGGATTAACAGGTGATTTTAAATGTATAAGAGAAGGGCAGTGTGTATAACAATCAGTGGTGGGTGAGATGAAAGATTAGTCTCTCTCATGAGCTACAAGATGTAACCATCTCCTTTATGACACTTCATGGTCCAACAAATTCCTTCTAATGGCCATCATCTACAGATTGTGAGGATAGAATAATTACAGCACACACATAAGCATTCAAACAATCATTCTTCCTGCACTCCATATGTGAATAGAACAGGAAGAAACCCTCATAACTGTTACAATGGGATGTACCCTCTGCCATGCATCTCATGATGGTTTGAAGAGTTTGGATGTAGATGCAGAAATCAAAACCTAACTATAATGTTAGAAGCTTCTTAGTGGAATAATACTACAGTCGAACTAAACAGCGTACTGTGCTGTGTGGAGCTGATTTTTACCTCCTAAAACTGAGTGTTCATTGTTTCTTGTCCAGAGTCATTACTATTTCTTGTATGTTGGACAAACTATAAGAACCACAGCACATGGATGTTACTGAACACCATTGTTACTCCTGACTCAAGTAGCCAACTGAATCAGCCGCCACCAAATGCAACCTAATCCGTCAGCATCATGTTAAATATAGGCATCATGGTGCATGCACTGAACTTGTAGGGCAGTGTGATAAGATAGAGTCAGATTATTTATTAAACAAAGACAGAGATTTTAGTTTTAGTAAATCACAGGAACTGACATGGAGTGTAGCCATGTATGGAAGTGAAATGTGGATGATAAATAGTTTAGACAAGAAGAGAATAGAAGCTTTCAAAATGTGGTGCTACAGAATAATGCTGAAGATTTATGGGTAGATCACATAACTAATGAGGAGGTATTGAATAGAATTGGAGAGAAGAGAAATTTGTGGCACAACTTGACTAGAAGAAGGGATCGGTTGGTAGGGCATATTCTGAGGCAACAAGGGATCACCAATTTAGTATTGGAGGGCAGCGTGGAGGGTAAAAATTGTAGAGGGAGACCAAGAGATGAATACACTAAACAGATTCAGAAGGATGTGGGTTGCAATAGGTACTGGGAGATGATGAAACTTGCACAGGATAAAGTAGCATGGAGAGCTGCATCAAAATAGTCTCTGGACTGAAGACCACAACAACAACAACAATAATAACAACAGAAACTGACATGCAGTGTATTTAATCTCATTAGAAGTCATAGCACTCCACAAGGAACATCTAATGGGCAGATTTCCAAATAACATTCTGGCTGGGAAATAATCCCTGTTCTAAAGCATGGAGCATCTAGTTAACACTTTAGTTGGTGTCCAAACTTAAATCTGTAACGAACATGAAGTTGATAGCAGGGGAAGGAGTTGAAATATTGTGAGAAAAATGGCAACATTAAATGAACTGAAAACTTGAAAATCTGGAGATTAAAATTTGACATTTTTTCCTAAGCTGGTTATTAAAGCATATAAAAGTACCTGGCATTGAAAGAAGTTTTTGATACTCAACTTGTAAAGATAATGAGCTTAATTTAATAAGTGCCTGCACTGTTGCTTCAATTATGAAGTGATAAGCTGCGCTACTGTCTGCACCATCTGGCTATAGAAGATGTCCTTGTCATCTCTCAGAAGGTATCTCATTTTACTTATGGTTGGCACACTGACAGTGACTGTGAGACAGTTTTTCCACCAAAAATTAGTTCAATTTTGTAGTCAAAAGATGTCACTGGTACATAAATCCATCAGTGGTTGTCAGCACCATGTTAGGAAGTGTTCCCCTTTTTAAAAAAAATGCATATTAATACAATGGAATGTTGAAAATCAAATGAACAGCTATAAAGGATTGATGTAGCTGACACCAGCACAGAGTCATTACAGATGACAGATGTATTTGCTAAAGTTGATCAAGTGGCAACAAATTGTTGATTGGTCATGATGTAGCTTATGAAATAACATAGAGGTTTAACTTTCATAAAAAGTGTATTCTGTACAGTTTTGCTTTAAACATAAATACAAATATTCCTTGATTAATAATACAAGATAGATGGCTGCACCTTCTTTTAATAAAATGAATAGTGTGTTAAGATTAAAAACTGATACATCATTTCATCCTAGAGAAAATGTCTGGACTGAAACATCTGCAGTTACTTCTAAAGAAGAAATTCACAACACTACTCTTAACTCTACTGTTACGGACACCAGTCAATGGAAAAACCTTCAGAAATAAAACAATAATGATGACAAACGTTTTTCTTTCATAGACGCTTACTTAATGATTTAATATTCAAATTCTGTTGTTTTGTGAAATGTAGTTCATAATGAATCCCCTTTTTTTGTCAGTTTAAGTTTCGACCTTGCCATTTTTGTTGGAATTTTTTCCTAAGTTTACTCTTCTTTTTTCTTATCAAACTATTATCCTTTTAAATTCCAGTCACACCCAGATGAAACACAGTTCCATGATAGATAATATCTGTTCATGTTCATCATGGTCCGTAAGGATGTCATGCTTCCTAATCTCTTTTTCAGTTCTCCCAAAAACACAGACTCGAGGTATAAATGACTGGCCTACAATTGGAAAATTGTGAATGGGACAGGAGCATTAGTCAGGAACCAATCTGAGACCATTCCTACAACACATAGTTCTTATTTTGAACAGCGTGTCCATCTGGTACCAGTAGAAGAGTGTTAATACATTGAAATCAGTATTGTTCAGATGATGATGTAAAGCTGGTGCAATGACATTGGAATTCTTTACAAACTGTGTTGCATTCCAGGAATAAATAAATACATCATCCTTAGTCATTATTGCTCTTGAATGGCCTTGAAAAATTGTGGAACTGTGCACTGTGAACTGCTTGCTGCAATATACTGCTTGATCTACGTTATGAGGCAGAGAAAAATTGTTCAGACAATCAAAATACAAAATTATTAACCCAGATTAATTCTTTTTTAAAAGTCTATAGATTCCTTCAGACTTAGCACTGTGAATTTGTTTCTCTGTGATAAGATGTTTCTCGTTCCTGCATCAGTCTGTCTTCAATCTTTCTTCAAACTGGAAACATTTTGAACATTTGTCTTTTTTTTTCTTTTTTTGTGTTCCAAAAACAATATGAAATCTATTATTGAAAATATTTACATTAAAATGAACAGTTTCTGAAGAAACTATCCTTCACTTTTAGTTCTGTAGTATTTTCTTCAGATTTGGCTCACTACTTACATAAACACTCTCTGATGATCTCAACTTGCAGTAGGTTGATGCAGTACATTTAAAAATCTTTATAAATATGATGTCTGAATTCTGACTGGAAATGTAAATATTTGGCTTGTGTTTCCACCCCTGTTTCTTTCAGAGAAATTCCAGTGGCAAGAAATCTTGTAGCAACATCTGGAATTTGATGTTTTCTTAAACCTAATATATCCCTGAGAGCTTTCCTACAGACTTGAACTTTGTGGTTTGCTTTTCTCACATAATATTTGAAAGATAATGGATCTCATCTTCTCTTGGATGATATTTGGTGACTCAAGAAGTCTCTAAATATTTCAAGATAAAATCATGTTGTTTTAACTTGTCAGCAGATGAATAGAACTGTTTCTGGAATGTTCTTGCATCTTTTAATTTTAGAGACTTGTTACTGAAAGTTCCTTTCAGAAGATAATGACACAAAGGAAGATTAGATGGCCCACATGCAGAACATCTGTAAATGAAGGAAAATGAATTAATTTTTACTATATATAACTTAAAATTATAGTTCATGGACTGGTACTTTCATGCACCAGCATTTTGAATCAACTTTCATTGATTTGACTCTTTGTGCACCTGCAAGCCAACTTCAACCAAGTTGAAGAAATGCCATTTCTTCACAGAAAAAAGCTGCAGCTTCCTCATTTATATTAAATAACAGTTATTTCCTGCTGATATTTCAATATAGACATTATCACATTGCTCTTTGCCATGGAACAATAATTATCTCCATTTCTAACAAGAGAGGCCTATTTACAACAAACTCTGCTACTTGTCATGCATCTAACAGCAATCACAGTACAATAAAGTACACAACCAAAAATGTGTAGTAGTGGTTAATCAAGTATGTTTTTAGTTTTCTTTTACATTATCTTTCTTCATGTATGCTGTTATCTTGTTGAAAAACACCAGTCTGCACACTAGACTAGGAGGCAAGGTCTAAATTTTCTTTCTCTTATTGTTGTTGTGTGATCCATGCTTCATCTAGAACAATTTTTTAGCATTATCAACAAATACCATCAACAATTGTTTCAAAGAAATGTATTTCATATAGTTTAGTGGCAGTATTTATCAGTGTATGACTGTGCACATATCACATAACTGAATTGAATCAAGTAGAAACAGCATAGCATCAAGTTGTAGATGACCTAACATGTTGTGTTGTTTGTGAAATTTTGATTGCTCATGGACATAAGGTACCACACACATTACCTCTTGTTTTACCAAGTGCATTTGTAATAGCTGTCACAAAGCATTAATTTTGCTGTCAAATCAGTAATGCCAACCAAGTGACAAGTGATTGGTGAATCTATGCCTCAAGTACAAAACAAAAAGGCAGTATGAGCTTCAGAATGAAAAACAGAAGCAGTGGGAAGCAAGACTGGATACCCTATGAGTGTGCACTGCTTGATCCAGACAGGCACTGCAAACTGATTTATGTCTTGGTGCATTCCATTACAAGGCTAATTATGACTTCATCCATATAAAGTTTTTGGCAAAAATGTATAGATTATGTATTACACAGCCTTCAAATTAAAGAATGAAACATGATGAATATGCTGCACTGGACACAGTTCACAAGTTTCTTCACATTATATTCATGGCAAACAATAAAGAACAAATTGATCAACATTGCCAGTTCAAATACAGGCACTAAATGAGAAACTTGTATTGTATTGTATTGTATTTTTATTGATCCAGGCAATCATAGTATTGTACAGCTGTACATATGATATTGGATAGGTCAAGAGAGCTATTTACAGTAATTTTTGCAAATTGATGTTTACATTATTTTGTAGCAAGGAAATTATCTATCTTCAACAAAACAGTTAATACAAATCAAAGAGATGTAAGATTTTACATACGATATTGGATAGGTCAAGGGAACATATTTGCAGGTAATATTTAATAAATTGATTTTACATCATTTTGCAATGAGGAAGTTAGCTATCTTTAACAAAACAGTAAATGCAAATGTTGTATGGTAAAATACAAACAGCCAATACAAATGTAATAGTAAAGTAGTCCAGTGTATTTCATAGACATGCACAGTATATAATTTTCAGACCTAATTGAACATTTATCATATTTTTTACATTTTTAACCCCTTTCAAAAAAATGATCAACTGCATAAAAGCAATAGTCCAAGAGATATTTTTTTAACTTATGTGTGAAGGCTCTTGGGTTCTTTGTTGCTTTGATTTCATTGGGTAAATTATTATACATTTTTATCCCAACATTTAAAACACTTTTTTGGTAGCAGGTAGTTCTGGACTGAATCATATGTAGGTCAGATTGCTGCCTTGTTACATAGTTATGAATATCTCCATTGAATTTTAGTGTGCAGTCATTGTTCAACAGGTATGACTTGACAAATGAGACGATATTATAAATGTAAGCAGAGGGCAGTGTCATAATGCCATTTGTTTTGAAATGTTGTCTGCATGATTCATTATGTCTTAGATTACATATTATGCGTATTGCCATTTTTTGCATTTTGAAAATATATCTACCTCCAGGTGAGTTCCCCCAAAATATGATTCCATACTGTAATGTAGAATGGAAGTAAGCATAATATACATGTACTGTCACTGCATTACAAACTTTATTCAGTTGACACAACTAAATAATTTGGTTGTTTAGTGCTGTTCAAAAATGGTTCAAATGGCTCTGAGCACTATGGGACTTAACATCTATGGTCATCAGTCCCCTAGAACTTAGAACTACTTAAACCTAACTAACCTAAGGACGTCACACAACACCCAGTCATCACGAGGCAGAGAAAATCCCTGACCCTGCCGGGAATCGAACCCGGGAACCCGTGTGTTGGAAGCGAGAACGCTACCGCACGACCACGAGCTGCGGACTTTAGAGCTGTCCTTGAACAAATGTCAATTGATGACTACAAAAAAGTTGTTTAGAACAGAGTTGTTAGAGCACACAAAACATCTGTTGGCCAACATGGAAGACAGTGAAATGTGTCAAATACTGATGAAGTGTTGGTTGTTATAGATAGTGAAGAATTAAATCGCATGATAAGGTAAGGTCTTATGGGACTACACTGCTGAGGTCATCAGTCTAAATTGTATGATACACTTCTGCACTGCAGAAATGGTAAAATTCAGACAGACAGATAAGGAAATGATTAAGAAATCCTGTGCCATGACTTATTAATCCTATTGCACCAAGCTGTGCTGCAAACAGTGTGACATAACAGTTTAGCATTGCTGGCTTTCAAATCAAGCCACCATCAGTTATTTATCACATAGTACTTTTGATTTCTGGAAGGTTCTAAAAATTTCTTATGTTTGTATATTCCGTAATATTCGATGTTTGCATAAATAGCAGCAGTCTCCATCCAGGAGTTCAGTTCTGTTATGGCTGTACATTTGTACTAAATGTGCTTTCAGTCCTAAGTGTTGTACTTCATAGACAACCCTGCTCATGGATTTGGTCTTGATTGTGGTTATGACATGATATTGTTTGGTGGAGACATCAGGCACTTCAAATCATCTACATCACCCTGGCTTCAGTTAGGCAATGTATAAAAGCCGCTGCCTGTACAGATAGCAGCCAGAGCACAAGCACTACATCATATCCAATGTACATATATTCAGTAAGCCAGTGGATTGCAGAACAGCAATAAGTCAGCTATACATCAGGCATCCATCAATGTTCTCTGGAGACACTGATCAGAACCTGATGAAGTAGCTGAAAAGATTCTAATGAGTCACAAATATAACATGTGGGGTGACTTGATATATGTGTACATTTACTTGGATGGCTCAGCACAGCAGTGTTTCAAGAACAATGAAGAGTAGCTCATTACCTGGGGTAAATTTCAGACTGACCTGAAGAAGACATTTGTTGACAAGAAACAACAAGCCTGCATTTTCAAGACAGCCATGTGTGTAGAAGTGTGTACAATTCTTAGTCGACACTTTAAGATTCGAAATCACCACACTCAAGAATGAAAATCAGGAACTACAGTCAAAGAACAAATCTAGTGAAGTGGTACCTGACAAAAGGTACAAATCGCCTGAGTGGAAAGAAGTGAGACACAAAGGTATGATTTCAGCTGGGAAAATAACAATGAACTTTGCAACAGCAGTTACATTTATGGATAAAAACAAATACTAAATAATGCCACAACAACCGAGGCATTTATCAGGTGGTGCCACTGCATCAAGAGAATGCAACAGAAAGCAGTAAGCAAAAGAAGTATGACTGACTCCAGAATGTCGTCCCTATGGTGGTTCTGGAAACCACCTCAACCTTGCCTCTCTCATATGCCAGGTATCAAGAGAAGAAATACAGTAGTTTATGGCAGCTAGAAATGTTGGTACAAGTAAACAAGAGATAGCAGCAATAAATGTCGACTCTGTACATCAAGAAGTAATAGAGAATGTTGAAGAAGAGATTTACTAATCTTCAACACCAATCTCTGCCACCAGCCGAACTCACCAGGAAGAATTACCTTGGCCATCTAAAATTTATGCTGCAGCTATCAAATGACAACCCAGCATGTGACTAACGCACTGTAACGATACATATTAAAGGCTTTACTTTAATGAAGTATGCGATCCCTTCCAGATTCAACCAGTTTAATGAGTATTTATGATTATAGAAAAATTATTGTGTATGTTAACAATGATTGCACAACATGTCTCCATAAACAGTCAACCCATTAAATTATACTGAATAACTGACCCACACAAAAGTTAATATCACTTGATCACTGATACAGCAAATGTCATCATGTAAAAACACTAAGTTCATCTTAAATAATTAATATGAAGTACGAAAAATAGTGGCCAACTTACGTATTTTGGATCTCCTTAAATAAAAATCGCCCAGTGAAACCTATTTGTTCACTAGGAGCGTTTTCACTCAGTATTCACGTAATCAATCCTATTTTAGACGAAAACCTATGTAATTCTTCATAATTCATGTTACTTACTTATTTATGCAAATTAGAGAAGTCAATTGACAAACTTCTAAAAAACGACCTTTTTGTAACAAAGAATTATTCTGTCAAGTCAACAAATCTGTCTGTCATTTTAATAACATGTTAAATTATGTCACTCGATGCAAATTAATAACTTTTCTGCACAAATTATGATAACAGATGTACATGTGACTCATAAACTGTATCTCTTTTTAGTAGTTCTTTGACAATGTTATAAATACAAGCAGCTAGAAGGGTCGAGAGGACAGTCGGAGGCAGTCAGGGGCAGTCGGAATGTCACTTTGGTGAAGTGTGTTTCTGTGTTATTGTTTGGCAAAACAAGTCAAAGAACATGTAAAGGAAGTATTACTTTGTGTTGTGTTATGGTCTTTGGTGGACAGTGGAATCAATATGGCCACCAAAGTAATAAATGTTTGATGTTTACATATGTGTTGGTTTCGCTCGTTCTTTATCATCAAAAGCACATGAAAAACACGGAACCTCATGTGTTTACCCTAGACAACCAAATTTAGAGCCAGCATCAGCAACGAGACACCGCAGCGATCCAGCAAGCAGCAGCGATTACTACAATACAATATTTTGTAATGGCGCCAACCTAACATCAAGTGCTAACAAGCTCCGTAAATTGGAGTGAAATAGTGCGATTACAGCAATTAGCCGAAATATCCAACTACGATTTGGCGGTCCATTTACAAAAGTGGGGGCTCGTCCGGGATGTTTAAGTGCATCGATGATAGTAGTGCAGCGATAAATTTCGTAAGTGCTTAGCATTCCAAAAAAGTTTATTTGTGCAGTGTGTCAACAGTGAAAATATGTCAAAAATAAATAAATAAATTGTGTTTGTGCGACTACGAAAAACTATCATCACACCGCTCGGAAGATTAACGTCTGGATTATGTCAATGGAATTCATCAATCAAGATTTCAGCTTCGATAAAACTGAATATAAGTGAAGAAAGCCAACAAGAACACCGATCACGACATCATAGCATAAAGCAAGGTATTTTGTTGTTGTCATTTAAAATAATAAATAGTGAACATGTCTGTACCTGAGAGTGATGAGATCATAGGAAATGTAAAAATTGAACCAGGGGATGGGGAACAATTAAACTTAACAGAGTGGCTAGCAGGGTTTGCAAGTCAAATAAGCTCGCAACTTAAACAATCAATTGAAGAAGTACGTTTGGATTTTAAACAATCAAGAGAAGAAAACACAGATAGACTGAATAAGCTAAGTTTGGATTTTAAACAATCAAATGAACAAGTAAGTTTGAAACTTAAAGAAAACACAGACAGACTGGATAAGTTAAGTTTGGATTTTGATCTATTAAGTACTCATCTCAATGAGAAGTGTGAGGAAGTTAAAACTACTCTCAGTAAGAACACTAGTGAACAGTTGATACACTTCAGAAAAGAATTTCAAGTTAAAGTTGAAAGTTTAAATGAAAACATACAAGCGAACACAGACAGCATTGCTGTCATCTACAACAGAGTAGATACTGAAGCTAAAAGATTAGATCAGAGAATAGACAAAACATCAGAAAACCTTAGACAGGAATACAACCTATACACCACTAATGTAGATACAAAAGTAGAAAATATACACACTAAATATACACAATTGGAGGACGCATTGATGTCCAAACAAACGATTTACAATCAAAATACAATGAATGGGCACATCCAAGTGAAATGCTTTCCTGGTGAAAATCTGCACCCTATTGACTTTATTCACCAATGTAAGGATATGTTTGTTGTAGGAATGTCTGATAACATAAAAATTAAGTTAGTAAAACGGTTTCTAGAAGGGGAGGCCCTATCCTGGGCAAATGAGAATAATGATTCTTGGAATACTTTTGAAGAGTTTGAAGCTAAATTTATTTGCAAATTTTGGTCACAATCCATACAAGCCAGATTAAAGTCAGAATTTCTAAATGGACCAGTGTATAGAGGGAAAGTAGGGGGAATGCAAAAATTTTGCAGAGATCAATTGAAAAAACTTGCTCACTTGAATAACTCTTTTGATATTATGACACAAATTGATGTTTTAAAAAGAAGATTACCAGAGAGACTGCAGTGGGAATTGGTCCATGGACCAGACGATTCAATGGAAGAGTTCCTGAAATTTGTAGATAGATTAGATAGGGCCTTGGAAAGAGAAAATAACCAAAGTTTTGGCTCTGGCAACAACCAGTATGGGGGGTGGAACAGGAATGTAAATAGAGATTATTATGGGAGGAGAGACTTTGAAAATACAGGAAATAATGCTCCAAATAGGGGAGATAGGAGATATGAACATAATTTCAGAAACAATACACAGGAGGGAGGATGGAGGAGAGATAACAGGAATGATAGAAATAGGTATTGGGGAAGAGAACAAGATAGAAGGGGGTTTGTTGAAACGAGTGAACAAAACGACAGCTACAAACGGACAGACCGAGGAAACCAACCGGGAAACGGTGGACAGTCCCACTAGATGTCCGTAGTTTTGGGGCTAGACAATATTATGACAGGACAACACATAACCGAAACTGGAAAAGGAGAGGATACAATGTAAAGAGTAAATACCATGAAAATACTGAAGTTGTTAGAATGAATAAATTAGAATTTAATAAAAGGTTTTGGGATACTATGAGTAAAAGTGATACAGTTAATAAAAACTGTGTTCAAGCACAGGTAGTTAGTGAAAGTGCAGAAGTTGAAGGTATTGCAGAGTTCCATAGTTGGGCTGAAAAAGATACTGGTGTGAATAACAAGTCAGACACACCACAAGTGGAATCTATTTTGGGGGGTTTATTTGATATGAAGGGGGATGACGAAGTGTTTAATGGAGCCAAAGACTCAATTGCTGAGATTCAGATACATAGGGGGGAAACTGAAGATGAGGTTGTTGTGGAGGAGGAGGAAGAAGTAATAGAGGGACATTTAAATAATGATCCTAAATCAAGTGATGTTATTGATGAGAGTGTAGAGGAAGAAATAAAAGTATTTGTAGAATTGAAAAGTGATGATGAGATAAAGGTAAGTGATGTGACGAACATGGGTAATAATGAGGTTAATTTAAGTGAAATGCAGACTAGGGAATGTGTATCTGAGGACAAGCTATTGCCTATTGGGAACTATGAAATGCTAATCTATGAGAATGGTAATAAGAATAATATTAAAGAAAATATAAAGGGATGGAATGTAAATGTGTGTTTTCAAGAAAAAGGGGAAAAGTTTTTAGAAGTTTTGTGGAACAACTATGGAAACTGTAGAAACAAAGATGCCTTTTGGAAAGAATTAGCAAAGGTAAGTGCAACCTTGTATCCTATATGGTGGACAAAAATCCGTAGTGGACTTTATAAAAAAGGGGGTGAAAACAGTAGGTTGTTAAGTGACAACACAGTGTTAAAAGGAACAGATGAAAACAAAGGTTTATGTTTAAATGTCAATGCTTTGCAAACAGAGAGGGATGTGGCTAAATGTAGGAAAGAGACATTAGACTTAGGAACTAAAGAAATTGAAAATGATCTATTGTTTGAAAATACTGAAATAGACAAAGATGTTGATCTAGGTTGGCTATATGTTAAAGTAAACATTGACATTAGTCCATTTGAAATAAAAGAAAGCCCACATCCAAATGCGTATAGGCTTATCTTTCCCAGATCAAGAAGGTTATTTGGATTAAGAAACATCACTGAATTGAAACCATATAAACATGATTAAGCACATTTCCCTGTTTAAATACAGTTACTTACCCATTTTCCATAAAGCATGTGATCAGCAAAGATTTTTACTGGATGTGTCAAGTAGCAACTACCACTCATGCTACAGACCCTGGATCTCTGAGAGAATGTTTTTATATTTTTATTGTCACTATTAAATATAAAATATTGTGATATCCTCTTTACTTGCAATGGGCAAGAAGGTGACAAACATTTATTACTTTCTTGTTGTATTGTTGAATATGGGACATACTTGCACCAAATATAAAAGACAATGTAAAAATTGTTGTGCAAGACCCATCATTTTGTTACTATTCTTTTCTTAGGCATAAGATTTGTGTACAATTTTCTACAGCCAATCAGATGTTTACCAAGTTTGATGTTTGTGTTATGTTGTGACCAAATTAAGTGTGCAATTTTGGTATTAATATGTTCTTGTACTATCTTGACTATGTGTCTCAATGGGAGACAAGTTTTTTAAATATTTTCTTTTTTTAAATGCATATTATATTCATACATGTGACTTCTCTAGTATTTGTGTTTATATATCATGTCCATGCTTATAATTATGTTCTTTGTTTTCATTTTCTTTATGTGGCTCAAAAAGAGCAGACAGGTGGAATATTTTCCTATGGACATCTGACCTGTCCATCTATGTAATATATTTATGTTCCTTCTATTATCTTGACTAATCTGTGACGCAATGAGAGCTGACTTTGAAATAATTTACATATTTATTTTTTATATATCTTAAAATCGCATGTGATATATTTGTGTCTGTTTTTGATCATTTTCCATGTGGCTCACTGGGAGCAAAGCAACAATTTTTTTACTTTCATATATTACTAAATAATTTTATTATGCTGTCATACTGATTGACATAACACAAAGTGCATTTCAAACAACACAACTAAAATATTTGCAGGAAAAAGTCATTTTGAAACGGTGTAACGGTTGTTGTATACATACTCATTATGCACAGTAATTGACACATTTGTCCTAGTCGGCTAATATCATTAACATTCTGTAAATGATACTACCCGAGGGGGGTATTGTAACGATACATATTAAAGGCTTTACTTTAATGAAGTATGCGATCCCTTCCAAATTCAACCAGTTTAATGAGTATTTATGATTATAGAAAAATTATTGTGTATGTTAACAATGATTGCACAACATGTCTCCATAAACAGTCAACCCATTAAATTATACTGAATAACTGACCCACACAAAAGTTAATATCACTTGATCACTGATACAGCAAATGTCATCATGTAAAAACACTAAGTTCATCTTAAATAATTAATATGAAGTACGAAAAATAGTGGCCAACTTACGTATTTTGGATCTCCTTAAATAAAAATCGCCCAGTGAAACCTATTTGTTCACTAGGAGCGTTTTCACTCAGTATTCACGTAATCAATCCTATTTTAGACGAAAACCTATGTAATTCTTCATAATTCATGTTACTTACTTATTTATGCAAATTAGAGAAGTCAATTGACAAACTTCTAAAAAACGACCTTTTTGTAACAAAGAATTATTCTGTCAAGTCAACAAATCTGTCTGTCATTTTAATAACATGTTAAATTATGTCACTCGATGCAAATTAATAACTTTTCTGCACAAATTATGATAACAGATGTACATGTGACTCATAAACTGTATCTCTTTTTAGTAGTTCTTTGACAATGTTATAAATACAAGCAGCTAGAAGGGTCGAGAGGACAGTCGGAGGCAGTCAGCGGCAGTCGGAATGTCACTTTGGTGAAGTGTGTTTCTGTGTTATTGTTTGGCAAAACAAGTCAAAGAACATGTAAAGGAAGTATTACTTTGTGTTGTGTTATGGTCTTTGGTGGACAGTGGAATCAATATGGCCACCAAAGTAATAAATGTTTGATGTTTACATATGTGTTGGTTTCGCTCGTTCTTTATCATCAAAAGCACATGAAAAACACGGAACCTCATGTGTTTACCCTAGACAACCAAATTTAGAGCCAGCATCAGCAACGAGACACCGCAGCGATCCAGCAAGCAGCAGCGATTACTACAATACAATATTTTGTAATGGCGCCAACCTAACATCAAGTGCTAACAAGCTCCGTAAATTGGAGTGAAATAGTGCGATTACAGCAATTAGCCGAAATATCCAACTACGATTTGGCGGTCCATTTACAGCACGTACAACAATCTCAACCGCAAAAAGTAATGCCCCACAGAAAAAGAGACGTTTGGAGAAGAGAGGGCAACACGCTGATATGTTTCCACTATGGACACCTTGGCAGTATTATATGCTACTGCTGGAAAAGAAGAGGAGTGTTGTTGATGTCTACTATGCCACAAGACATCAGCCTTCACAACAGTTCCATTTATGCCAGTCATCTGCAGATAATTATAGCTGATCTGTGGGACTAATCCCATTACTGTACCATGAATGAGATCATAACCCCACATGCCACAGCCATTCCCTGTAGTTGTACAGAGGTACCAGCCACTTCGTGATGAATTTATGAAAACTAAATGAGATGACCATCTATCAAGGTGAGGCTTCCATAAATGAAAATCTTCCATGGGCAACAGTTATCAAGATGTCTGGTAATCTCAAGGATGTCTTCATTGATGGCTTTTCTGTCTGGGGACCAGTTGACTCAGAGGCTTCTTTTTCTGTAATGTCAAATGCTTATTGCCAACCTTTTAAGGAGAATGTGTTCTGTAAGATGAAACCGAATATCCAAAGTCTTCAGTGTCCTACACAACTCAGAAGGATAACTTTAAACTCATAGAGGTTCTCATCAGTCTGAAGGTAGTATTTTTTGGTCAGTCGCGTCATCCTTGATTTGCCACTAGCCTCGCTCCATGTCCATAGCTGGAAATACTTTGCTCTTATCAAGCAGTCTTATGAGTCATCAATGGAAATGCTGATTTTTGCTCCTAGTAGACACAAAAATGCCATGTCCCATCCTTCTTCCTCACAAAGACCATGGGAGAGAATCAAGGACTCTCTGGAGTTTCAGGGATCTCATCCTACAGCATTTTAGGGGTCTCATCCTACAGCATTTTTTCCTCTTCCTTCCCAACTGTGTGTCATCAAGCCAGCACACTACTTGAACTTCCCTGAAAATTATTCCATATCTAATGACAGATTAAAAATAACTATGATAAGCAAATTTATCGTGTACTCAAATCAGTGGAATTTGCTAGTATTTGCACTGAAAATGCAAAACTGCTTAGTTTATTTCATAGGAAGTCAATATGTGTATTCCAGTTTTTGTCCACATTTAGTCCCAATAATTTGACCATGTAAACTTCTTTCATAGATTGATTATTATGTTGTATTTTAAGTTCCACACATTTTGAATGTTTGGTTTTGAAATGTACCATATGGGTTTTTGCAATGTTCAGTTTCAACCCATTTAACTGGAACCAGTTTTATAAGGTGTAAATGATCCAGGCCTTTCAAAAAACAATGCGCTGAATATGAAAATCACTCTGAGAAAAATGATGTTAAACAGGGAACACCAGGAAAAAAGAACAGTGTGCTTTTTCTAACAGACAGCCATGGCATGTTTCAAGAAATAAATTGAGACATAGCAGTGACCAGTGTTGTCAACCCTGCAGCAGGAACTAAACACGTTTTAGACTCTTGCATTCAAACAAAATCCATGTGATAAAATGACTTTGTCTTATGCATAACGGGATCAAATGGTGTTGGGAAAAATGAAGCAGGTGTTTGCGTAAAAGTGCTTCAGAACTTTCCAGAAAAAAAATAAATCAAGGAATACAGCTGTTGCTACAGTGCCTTGTTGGTATGATCTCATCTATCGATCATGCGTTAATAAAGAAATTCGAAGAACAAATATTAAAATGAAGAAACTGTGCTCTGAATACGCAAATTGTGCTGTGGTCAATATAAGTAACTGCAGCATAACCTTCACACCAGACATGGGCACCACCTAAACTATGAAGGAAAAAGTTTGTGTCCGAACATGTCAATGAAATAATTAAAGAAAGACTCCCATGGAATAAAACAATCTCCAAAAGTAGCGGTTTGAGTAATACATGGAATGTACGTCATTTCTTAGTATAAAAGTCAGTGAATCGGTGGGTAATAAACCTCCTGTACTTGAACTAGGTGCTAAAAGCAACATTGGAATGAGAGAGTGTTCACAGACAATAAACAATAAACATAAATAAGTTAATGTGATGCAAACGAACATCCGGTGCATTAGGAACAAAGTATTACAATTAGAACATTCTTGCAGTATTGAAAACATTGATGTTGTTTGTGTCTCAGAACATTGGCTGACAGAAGATCAAGTACAATATTTTGTTCCTCAAGCGTATGCTGTTGGAGAGATTATGTGTAGAAGTGAAAGAAAGAATGGAGGTATTCTAATATTTGTTAAAGATACTGTAATGTTTACCAAAATGGATGTTAGCTCTTACTGTGCAGAACTAGATGGAGAATTTAGCTGTATAAGACTAAATGCAGAGGATACTATAATTGTTAGCTTATATAGATCACCAGGTGGAGATGTAAATACATTTTTCAAAAGATTTGAGCTGCTTATGAGGCAAATACTAAAATCTAAAACAAAACTAATTATCTGTGGCAATTTCAACACTAAAATGGCCAAGAGTGGTGAACATGTTACTAGAACATTTTTTACTATCTTAAGATCACTAAATTTACAATGTACAAATTACACACCAACACAGGCTAATGCGTGCTTAGATAATATTATAGTAAATTTTCCTAGAGATATGTATGAAGCCAGACTTGCCAGTGGAGCCCAGCTGACGATGAAGCATTGATTTTAACATTCTGCTACAATCAGTTTCCTAAATCAGACAAAACAGTCAGAATCAAGTCTAATGCCACATGGATAAGAGGGCAGAAAGATGAATATATTATTTTATTTTTTGACAGTTTATCTGGTGTTAATGGGACTTTGTATACAACACACAAACTGAGAAGGGTGCTGGTGAAATGGTGTTTAACAACTTTCTGAAAATACTCACAGAGTTAGGGTACTCCTGCTCACCATTAATCAAAAGTAGCCCTAAGCATAAACAGGAAAACATGCAGCTGAAATGGTATACAGATCATGCAGCTGAAATGGTATACAGATGAACTAGCTCTCACTAGGGAGGAAATGCTCAGACTACAGAATATATAAAAATTCTTGTAAACAAGGACCTGAGCTAGATAATACTTCTTATAGAGCTTATCTAAAATGTAAAAAAATCTACGAAGACAAACTGTCCTTGGCCAGAAAACATGCATGTGAAGATTACATTGAAAGTGCTCCCAACAAATGTAAATCAGCATGGGACATCATCAACCAATGTAATTCCCAAACCCACACACAAGATGCACTGCTGGTCCCAGAAGAAGTAAGTAATTACTTCCTAACCTCAGTGAGCTGAAAAACAAAATCAAGCAAAATGGCACTTGTTTACTAGATCTTCTTGGTGCTGTGCCCCATAGGAGGTATACTTTCCACTGGAATGTTGTCATCCCAGAGGATATTGCAAAAGGTGTGGCAAGGTTCACCAACTCCAAAAGTATGAACTGTTATTGGTTCTCTAACTATGTAATGAAAAAAATAATACACTTTATCTGTCAACCTCTTTCTTTCATTTTTAATATGTGTTTAGAGTCTGGAGTTTTCCCAGAGGCACTCAAAACTGCTAAAGTTATACCAGTCTTTAAAAATGGAGATAAACATCTGCACCGAAGCTATCAACCGATTTTCTCTAAAGGTTTTGAATATCTAATGTACAGTCAACTAAATAGCTATTTTGAAAAGCATGATCTCCTCTCCAACAGACAGTTTACATATCAACATGGTAAAAATACCACTACTGCTGTCACTGGAGTTGTTAACTATGTGTTAACGGCATTTGGAAATAAGGATCTAGTATCAGTTGTACTTTGTGATCTTAGCAAAGCCTTCAACTGCATACTGTTTAACACCCTACTTGCAAAACTGGAATTTTATGGCATACAGAAACCATCTTTAGATGTAGTCAAATCATACTTAAGTAACAGAAGACAATTTGTATCAATTAAAAATAGATGCTCCTCGCTGAAGGAAGTTCAGGCTGGAGTGCCTCAGGGCTCGGTCCTAGGTCCTTTCCTGTTCACCATTGCAATTAATGACTTACCTTACCATGTAGGAGCAAATTCAATTGTGTTTTATGCAGATGACACAACAGTGCTCAATACACATCATGACACAACAGAACTGCATCAGGCAACACAGGCAAAACTAGAACTAGTAAAGAATTGGTTTTCTTCTAATGAACTCCTGTGTAGTCCTGATAAAACACAAGAAGTAATTCTGGGTTTAACTGCTGCTGTTGAAAGCAAATCAGTAAAATTGTTAGGATTCCACATTGATTCAAAATTAAACTAGGAGGAACATATTAGCCATATCTGCAAGAGAATAGCAAGAGTGTGTTATCTCATCTGGAGACTGACAGATGTAGTCGCTGATGAGTATCTAAAGGTGGTATATTTTGGCCTGTTTAAATCACACGTTTCCTATGGCATATTGTTATGGGGACATTCTTGTTTGTCAGTGAAATTCTGAAAATTCAAAAGAAAGTAATCAGAATGATGAGCAAAGTTAAGCCCAAGAAACACTGCTGCCCCCTCTTTATCAAGCACATGATATTAACTGTTGTGAATCTATACATCTATTCAGCACTGCTTTATATCAAAAACAACTTAAATGAGTTCGAGACCAGAGAGAACATACATCCCCACAACACCAGAGGCAAACTGGACTTTGACATACCAACACACATACTCACAAAGACTGCAGACTCACACAAAATAATGAGTTTAAAACTCTTCAATAAACTTCCAACATCTGCTCAGTCACTGACCAGTACTTTTTCCAAATGTAAGATTTATCACTGGTTACTCAAACACCCATTTTATAAGATAACAGAATATTTTGAAATAATCATTAACATTAGTATGGAATAAAATTGTAAAAACTTTACTGTAAAGTTATTGTTAATTGTTTATTTAATGTTCAGACCTGTTCTGCTGTAAGTGGTCAGTGGTGAATAAACTGAATACTGAATAAGATGTCCAGCGTGCTTACGATGGAGCTTGGAATTTTTTCTACATTGTTATCTTCAAATAAAACAGAAATATTGTCTGCAAACAGAACTGGTGGGGAATTTATATTTATGGGTAAGTCATTTACAAGAATAGGAACAGGATTAGCCCCGAAATGGAGCCTTGAGGCACACCTTGTGATACTGTATTCCATTTAGAATAATGATTCACTACATTTGAGGTGATAGTTAGCCTTTCTTTTCTGTTGTATAAGTATGATGTTAACCAATTTAGAGCATTGTCCTTAATCCTGTATTTATCTAATTTGTAGATATGCAAGTTATGGCGCACAGAGTCAAATGCTTTTGTGAGATCGCAGAAAATACCTGCAATTTTACTCCTCTGATCCAATGATTTGTCTATCTTTTCAAAAGTTATTCACTGCATCCAGAGTGTTTTTTCCTGGTTGAAACTCAAATTGGTTACTTATAAGTACGGCAAGATGGCGGCTACAGTAAAAGTTAAGCAAGTGTCCTTCCAGAAAAACTTAAATTTTGCCGTAAAAAAGAAATCGTTTGAAAATTGTAAAGACGAAATCAAGAAACTG
The DNA here is from genome assembly GCF_023898315.1 of Schistocerca nitens. Classification (NCBI taxonomy): domain Eukaryota; kingdom Metazoa; phylum Arthropoda; class Insecta; order Orthoptera; family Acrididae; genus Schistocerca; species Schistocerca nitens. The sequence continues at coordinate 20,074,697 of NC_064620.1, read as the reverse complement.
AATGAACGCATAACGAGCTTACAGTTCATAATCGGCAGTCTGAAAACGGACATTTCGAAAATACAACCAGAAAATAGTGAACTGAACACGCTAAAACTTGTGCGAGATAGTTCGTCCGTTATGGAAAAGTGGTCAAATGTAAAGTGCAAAAACAGCAAGTCCAAAGTGCAAATTCGGAAAACCTGCGAAAGTTACGCAAGCTTTGTGCACGAAAACACATTTCAAGTACTTTCGATCGCCGATAGTGAAAATGCAACTTACAGTTCGCATGAACGATGGGAAAAGCAAAAAGGCACTTTGGGGAATAAGGTAAGTGAAGAAAATTTACTGACGCAAACAACTGTGAAAGATGTCAATATAAATGTGCCGACCAAAAATTGTGTCGAAGTGTGTAGTAAAACAATACAAAACGATTCGCAAATTGTGAACTCCAATAACAGGAAACTGTGTTTTCAGACAGCCATGGTCGTGGATGGACTTCCGAGTAAACTAAAAGAATCAACTAAAACATTTTCGTGTGGTATAGTGAAACCGGGAGCCCCACTTAGCGAAATTAAAAAAAAAAAAGACCGAATCCACAGAGGCAAAAAATCTGCATGATAAAGACTTCGTTGTACTTATGGGAGGCGCAAACGATGTCTACAAAAATGAAACAGCGAGTGCAACGCGCGATCTTAAACAGTGTCTGAGGAACCTCACTCACACTAACGTAATACTTGTCAATATTCCGCATCGCTATGATTTTGTAAGATGGTCATGTGTTAACAGGGAAATAGAAAGTGCCAACAGTCAGTTTGCAAAAATCTGCAGACATTTTAAAAACGTGAAATGCGTTGATATAAGCAGTATTGGACGTAGATTGAACACGCAACACGGACGTCACCTGAATGGCTTGGGGAAAGAATATCTGACAAGCCTCATAACCAGGGTAATAAAAAACCACCAAAATAAGTTCAAAACCAAAACGATAATTGCATTGCCATCGCCTGACTCCATAACGAAAACGCTTCAAAAAAATTCATTAGAAACTTGATCAGCTGCAGCAAAACATGTAAAAAAAAGACCAAATTTTAACAGAAAGAACAGTGGACATCGATTTCAACAACAAAAGAACTACTGTTCCTCATCAGCCAAGTATTATTTTAGACGAAAATTGTAGTGTCGGCAGACTTGCCAACACTACGCACACTAATTGAAAGAGGCGGCCAAGATGCACGCGCTAACTCATGAAGGATGGAGTCAGGTCTGAAACAGGAGACTTAATGAATGTGATAAAGAAAATACGTATCTTTGGAATATACTTAACTTTTAATACATCCTTGTACACATCGTTCTTGATGAGACATCTGGAGATTGTGACGATACAAGTGACTCTTTATATACAAGCTATTTAAGGCTAATGGCGCCTTGCTAAGTCATAGCCATTAACTTAGCTGAAGGCTATTCTAACTGTCTCTCGGCAAATGAGAGCAAAGGCTTCGTCAGTATAGTCGCTAGCAACGTTGTCGTACAACTGGGCTAGTTCTCGTACGTCTCTCGAGACCTGCTGTGTGGTGGCGCTCGGTCTGCGATCACACAATGGCGACACGCGGGTCCGACATGTACTAATGGACCGCGGCCGATTTAAGCTACCACCTAGCAAGTGTGGTGTCTGGCAATGACACCACAAAAATAACAAAAACGAGAAGACTCCAAGTTCACAAGGAAACACAGCAGTAGTGGTAGAAACAACATTTGAAATGTCAGAAACAGCACCACCATCAACAACAACAAATAGAAGGCTGTTGGACAGAAGAAATGCTGAGCCTCCTTCTCATCTCAACGATTTCTTATGTGTGGGCCTGAAGAAAAAGAAGGGACAACAGTAGGTAGTGTCAGTTGTCTCCTCTCTCCTGCCTCAAGGCAGACTCCAATGGATTCTCAGTCAGGTAACAGCACTAATAGAATGAAAAAGCAAGAGGAAGGCATATCTTTCTTTCATCAAAATATAAGGGGCCTCTTAAACAAAACAGATCAACTCCTTATTAACATTAGTGAAAAGGACAGTATAAATAATGCCCAGATTTTGTGCTTAACTGAGCACCATGTTACTGATAAATGTGCCTTGCCATCTATAGTAAGTTATACTTTAGTAACATACTACTGTAGGGAAAGTAAAGATAAAGGTGGAGCAGCAATTTATGTTAAGGATTGTGTAGCATACAAAGCTAAAGATATTAAGAAATATTGTGTGAAACAACAATTTGAGGCATGTGCCACAGAAATAACAGCTAAATTCTACCCAATAATAGTGTTGGCTGTCTACAGGGCTACTTCAGGTGACATAAAAACTTTTCTGCATTCAATGGAACTCCTTCTGTCATGGGTACTTTCAAAAGCGAAGGATATTGTAGTATTAGGTATGAAATGAAATGTCGTGTGACGAGGGCCTCCCGTCGGGTAGACTGCTCGCCTGGTGCAAGTCTTTTGATTTGACGCCACTTCGGCGACTTGCGCATCGATGGGGATGAAATGATGATGATTAGGACAACACAACACCCAGTCCCTGAGCAGAGAAAATCTCCGACCCAGCCGTGAATCGAACCCGGGCCCTTAGGATTGACAGTCTGTCGCGCTGACCACTCAGCTACCGGGGGCAGACAGTATTAGGTGATTTCAATATAAACTTTTTGACAGAAAATAAGAATAAAATAGACTTTGAGATTGTGATGACCTTACACAATCTGACATCAGTAATAAACTTCCCAACAAGAATTACATCCGAGTGCCAAACTATGATAGACAACATTTTTTTAGATGTCGGTGCTTGGACCTTCACTGTTTATACTAATGATTAATGACCTGCCCTTATTCATAAAATCTCATACAATATTGTATGCTGATGACACAACTTTTCTACATAAAAGCTCTGATCTAGGTACACTGAAAACACTGACCGAAAATACCCTTGCTCAGTCCTCATTATGGTTCAAAGCTAATGGCTTCTTGCTAAATGAAAACAAAACCCAGACACTTTACTTTAGCCTCAGAGAGATTCCTAACTACCAGGAATTAGAAACTGTTAAATTTTTAGGTGTTACTATTGACAATAAATTGACGTGGGAACCACACATTAAAAATATATTGGCTAGGCTTTCAAGAGTGATTTATCTAATTAGAAATTTAAAAAGACATGTTCCCAATGACTATGTGAGACCAGCATATTTTGCCTTCTTCTAAAGCATCATCTCTTATGGAATTTTACATTGGGGTGGTAGCCGTCATGTAAATGACATTTTACTTTTACAGAAGAAAGTAATAAGAATAATAACGGATTCTGATAAAACAGAACATTGTAAACCTCTGTTTATTAAATTGCAGTGTCTTACAGTAGTAAACATATTCATCTACAATGTTTTAATGTACATTAGAAACAATGTGTCTAATTTTGTGTTGAGAAGTGATATTCATAGCCATAATACTAGAAACAGAACATCTGTAGACGTACCATATCATAGATTATCAAAATCACATAACTCTTACCTAGTTCTTGGACTAAGGATGTTTAATAGACTAAGTGCTGACTTTAAAGAACTGCCTGTAAATATCTTTAAAGCTAAATTATACGAGCTACTAGTGAACAATCCGTTTTACTCCATTGATGAATTCTTTGAAGATGAAAGTACTGTATTCTAACGTGTACCTATTTTATGTAAACGAATTCACTTTGATATAGTAGTTTATGTAGAAATATATGCTCTTGACTTTGTCTATTGCTGTAATCAGCTGAACGACAATAAAATTATTATTATTATTATTATTATTATTATTATTATTGTCAGGCAGGTTATAAGTGGACTTTCAGATCATGATGGACAAATTCTCACTATTTATGACGTTATTCTGTTCAAAAAAGAATTTCCTCGATGGAAATTCATAAGAGTAATTAATGAAGAGGCGAAAGGAACTTTCAACCACAGGTTGCAGCAAATGGATTGGTCTTTAGTTTACAGCCATGATGATGTTGATATTAAATTTAACTGTTTTATAAATGAATTCTGTGCTCTTTTTGAAGAAATATTTCCCAAGAAATGGGTCAGAAACACTGCTTCCAATTCTGTAAGCAAGCCTTTGATTACAAAAGGTATAAAACAGTCATGTAAAACCAAAAGGTAAACTTATGCTGCAATAAGATTCTGTAAAGATGTAGAAAAATGGGAACACTATAGAATATACTGTAAAATTTTGAAGAAACTAATATAGAAATCAAAAGCCCTTTATTATGAGAAGAAAATAGATAATTCTAATAATAAAAGCAATTTGGAGCATCGTAAAAAAAGAAACAGGAAGAGATACAACAAGTAAAGAATATATAAATAATATCAGATATGAAGGTATCCTAGTAGATAACCCCAAAACGGTGGCTGAGATTTTTAATAAACACTTCCTATCAGTAACTCAACAGATTGGTTGCAAGCCCGATGTTGATGAAGCTGTAACTCTTTGTAAAGCCGTATATTCAAACACAATTTCAGAAATGCACCTTAATCCTGTCACTGTAGAAGAAATTCAAAAAATCATCATGTCTCTAAAAAGTACGAATTCTGCAGGGGTTGTTAATATATCTAGTAATTTATTGAAATATTCTTGTGTGTGGATAAGGGACATTCTCTGTCATATTTCCAATGCTTCCCTTCAGAAAGGTGTTGTTCCCAGTAGACTTAAGTATGCCATTGTGAAGCCCCTGTACAAAAAGGGCGATAAAGCTGAACTAACTAACTATCGACCTATCTCTTTGCTGACAGCTTTCTCCAAAATTCTAGAAAAGCTAATACATGTAAGAATTACTGATCATCTCATGAAGAATGGAGTTCTCAGCAAGAGCCAATTTGGCTTTCAAAAGGACGCACTTGCAAATGGAGTCCTAGAAACCCTTAATGAAAAATGCTAGCACTTGGTGTCTTCTGTGATTTATCCAAAGCGTTTTACTGTGTTGATCACCAGATTCTCTTGCAAAAAGCAAAATTAGCAGGAATAAGTGGTGTTGCAGGCAATTCGCTACAGTCGTACCTCCAAGACAGAAAACAAAAAGTTGTGTTGAATAGCTCGGGTGGAGTATATGACACTTCCTCAGATTCTGAATGGAGTTCCATTACATGTGGAGTGCCCCAGGACTCAATTCTTCGGCCACTATTATTCCTGATTTTTATAAATGATCTACCATCATGTACAAGCCTGCCATGTAAATTTACATTATTTGCTGATGATACCACAATTTTTATGAGCAGTAGAACAGACAACAATCTTGAGGAACTCATTAATCACATACACATGGTTAATTGGTTCAAGGTGAATGGTCTCTCATTAAATTCCAGTAAGACCAGCTTTATTCAATTCTGTACAAAAACAGAAAAAGAGAGAGAGAGAAGTGTGACATGTGGTAATCAACCAATAGTCAGAAAGGAAACAACAAAATTTCTTGGAGTGCACATTGACAAGAAAATGAACTGGTCTTCACATATTATTGATCTCTGTAAGAGGCTTAGCTCTGCTACCTATGCTTTACGGGTTGTCACTACATGTGTTGAACTTAACACTGCAAAAGTGGCATATTATGGCTATTTTCATTGTCTCATTGAGTACGGAATTATTTTTTGGGGCAACCAGCCATTAGCAAGGAAAGTGTTCATTGCACAGAAGCGAGCTTTAAGAATTATATGTGGATTGCAGCCAAGAGACTCTGGTAGAAATAGTTTTCGTAATCTTAAAATATACACAACTACATGCCAATATATTTTTTCTCTCATGTGTTTTGTTTGTAAAAATATAGATATATTTCAACCAAACAGTAATTATCATGAGCATAACACACGGAGGAAGAATGAGAGAGACAGTGAACTCAGAAATTTGAGCTTGGCACAAAAGGGTGTCCACTACACTGGAGCAAAACTCTTCAATGCTCTTCCTCCCGAAATAAAGACAAAGATTCATAACAAGAGTGAGTTTAAGAAATCACTAAAAATATTTCTGCTAGAAAAAGCTTTTTACAGTCTAGATGAATTTTTAACTAAATAAATTGTAATATTTTAATATTATATAATACAAGTTGACATAATGCCACTGTTGTTGTTGTTGTTGTTGTGGTCTTCAGTCCTGAGACTGGTTTGATACAGCTCTCCATGCTACTCTATCCTGTGCAAGCTTCTTCATCTCCCAGTACCTACTGCAACCTACATCCTTCTGAATCTGCTTAGTGTATTGATCCCTTGGTCTCCCTCTACGATTTTTACCCTCCACACTGCCCTCCAATGCTAAATTGGTGATCCCTTGATGCCTCAAAACATGTCCTACCAACCGATCCCTTCTTCTAGTCAAGTTGTGCCACAAACTTCTCTTCTCCCCAATCCTATTCAATACCTCCTCATTAGTTACATGATCTACCCACCTTATCTTCAGCATTCTTCTGTAGCACCACATTTCGAAAGCTTCTATTCTCTTCTTGTCTAAACTATTTATCGTCCATGTTTCACTTCCATACATGGCTACACTCCATACAAATACTTTCAGAAACGACTTCCTGACACTTAAATCTATACTCGATGTTAACAAATTTCTCTTCTTCAGAAACGATTTCCTTGCCATTGCCACTCTACATTTTATATCCTCTCTACTTCGACCATCATGTTATTTTACTCCCTAAATAGCAAAACTCCTTTACTACTTTAAGTGTCTCATTTCCTAATCTAATTCCCTCAGCATCACCTGACTTAATTCGACTACATTGCATTATCCTTGTTTTGCTTTTGTTGATGTTCATCTTATACCCTCCTTTCAAGACACTGTCCATTCCGTTCAACTGCTCTTCCAAGTCCTTTGCTGTCTCTGACAGAATTACAATGTCATCAGCGAACCTCAAAGTTTTTATTTCTTCTCCATGGATTTTAATACCTAATCTAAATTTTTCTTTTGTTTCCTTCACTGCTTGCTCAATATAGAGATTGAATAAGATCAGGGAGAGGCTACAACCCTGTCTCACTCCATTCCCAACCACTGCTTCCCTTTGATGTCCCTCGACTCTGGTAACTGCCATGTGGTTTCTGTACAAATTGTAAATAGCTTTTCACTCCCTGTATTTTACCCCTGCCACCTTCAGAATTTGAAAGAGAGTATTCCAGTTAACGTTGTCAAAAGCTTTCTCTAAGTCTACAAATGCTAGAAACATAGGTTTGCCTTTTCTTAATCTTTCTTCTAAGATAAGTCGTAAGGTTAGTATTGCCTCACGCGTTCCAACATTTCTACGGAATCCAAACTGATCTTCCCCGAGGTCCGCTTCTACTAGTTTTCCCATTCGTCTGTAAAGAATTCGCTTTAGTATTTTGCAGCTGTGACTTATTAAACTGATAGTTCGGTAATTTTCACATCTGTCAACACCTGCTTTCTTTTGGATTGGAATTATTATATTCTTCTTGAAGTCTGTGGGTATTTCGCCTGTCTCATACATCTTGCTCACCAGATGGTAGAGTTTTGTCATGACTGGCTCTCCCAAGGCCATCAGTAGTTCTAATGGAATGTTGTCTACTCCCGGGGCCTTGTTTCGACTCAGGTCTTTCAGTGTTCTGTCAAACTCTTCATGCAGTATTGTATCTCCCATTTCATCTTCATCTACATCCTCTTCCATTTCCATAATATTGTTTTCGAGTACATCACCCTTGTCTAGACCCTGTGTATACTCCTTCCACCTTTCTGCTTTCCCTTCTTTGCTTAGAAATGGGTTTCAATCTGAACTCTTGATATTCATACAAGTGGTTCTCTTTTCTCCAAAAGTCTCTTTAATTTTTCTGTAGGCAGTATCTATCTTACCCCTCGTGAGATACGCCTCTACATCCTTACATTTGTCCTCTAGCCATCCCTGCTTAGCCATTTTGCACTTCCTGTCAATCTCATTTTCCTTTTTGCCTGCTTCATTTACTGCATTTTTATATTTTCTCCTTTCATCAATTAAATTCAATATTTCTTCTGTTACCCAAGGATTTCTATTAGCCCTCGTCTTTTTACCTACTTGATCCTCTGCTGCCTTCACTACTTCATCCCTCAGAGCTACCCATTCTTCTTCTACTGTATTTCTTTCCCCCATTCCTGTCAATTGTTCCCTTATGCTCTCCCTGAAACTCTCTACAACCTCTGGTTCTTTCAGTTTATCCAGGTCTCATCTCCTTAAATTCCCACCTTTTTGCAGTTTCTTCATAATGCCACTAAGAATTTTATTTAGCCTGAGCTCTGTATCTGTGTGTGCTTCGTATCTGTTTTCTGTAGTGTTTTAATGATTCTAAGAAAATATGTATTTTCTTTTTCTGTATTGCTGCCCAAAGAATTTACTGTGTAAATTTTTATATAATTATTTACTCAAATTTCTGTATATGCTCTAAGATTATCAGATTGTATTTGTAAAAAACTGACTCGTTCCACGTCCTTGTGTATGCAACACAGTTGGACCTATGGAACACGAAATAAATCAAATCAAATCAAATCAAATCACATAATTTTTACAATAAAGCTTTGAACTGGTTTGCAGCTCCTTTCTCCAACAATTTTGACAGGACTGGAAGAATAAAAATTAGGCCAATAGTTTCCCATGTCTTCCCTTGACCATTTCTTGAAGAGAGGTCTGACTTTGGCATACTTTAAAACATCAGGAAAGCATACCTGTTCAAAAGACTGGTTGAATATTTTAGTTAGGGGAGGTACTATTATTCCACACACTGTTTTGATCACTTTAGTGGGTATCCCATCCCACCCAGCAAAGTTTTTATTTTTTAGTGATAATATAACATTTTCATATTTTATTGTGACTTTTTTATAATGTGTAAGATACTCAGCTTCTTAGTGGATTCCAAATGGATTTACTTTACTCTGATACTCTGCTACATCAACATCTGACTGTACCACTTTTATGAAGAATTCATTTAAACATTCTGATATTTGAGCCAGGTTTACAATAAAGCTATCATTACTACCAACTTGAACAACTGACTCTGATTTGACATCAGACCACACTGGTTTTGTTTTACTTTTATGTTGTACAATAAAATTCTTGTTTGCTATCTTGTTTGGCTGCATTCATAACTCTTTGAAATATACCTTTATAATGACAAACATACTGAGTAAAATGCCTGTTTTATTAAATTTCAGTTCATTGAGGAGTTTTCTCTTCCTGGCACTAGAAATTTTTATATCCTGGGTTATCCCTTTACATTTATTAGTCATTTTGTTGCACGAGGCTCTAAGTGGAAAAGTTTTATTTAATTTTTCAAGAAAGCTACTTTAAAAATCATCAAAGTTACTGTTACTCAAAATACAGCTATTGTAAGGCCATTCAAACTCTCTTAACTTATTTCTAAATGTAATTGAATTTCTTTCATTGAAGTTCCTTTCCATATGCCTTTTGTTACATGAACTGTCTTAATTTTTGATATCTCAGTGAACAATTCTGAGTGGTCAGAGATTCCTAAATCTGTGCAAAATTTATAAACCTCTTCAAACACATAATTTGTTAGAAAGTTATCAGTACAGGTAGCTGTCTGTGCATTTACTCTAGTGGCTTGCATGAAGTTTATTTTGAAGCCAAAGTTTCTTTTATTAAGTCAGTGAATTTGGATGCATTATTGCTTTCAACTATGTTCTTAATATTGAAGTCAGCAGCTACTATCACCTTTTTTTTCTTTTTTCTTTACTGAGTTTTTCAAGCAGGCAAGACTTCACTTGCTGATACATTGATTACTGTTCAACTACAGCCAATATACATCTTAGTTGTAATCATGTCAACAATGTACTTCCCATCAAAACCAAAAAATATTTGTAATCATATCAACAACTTCCCATCCAATTCTAAGGCATTGGTTTCGACTGGGGACATACGTTTGGTATTTGCTAACAAAATACTGGTGCAGTTGTGAATAGCTGTGCTGAATTGATCTGCATACGACCTTTTTGACTGTAATTTGCATTGATAAACATACTTTGTTCCAAACATGTCAGCTCATTATATGAGACAAATGTAGTATGACACACAAAAAAAGCCTTGGAAGTGTTCCACTGCAACACAATGCATCTGCTGAACATTTTGCAGAACAATTTGTGGATAGTGCGAACTGTAAAATGCAAGTCAATGAATAAATACAACGTATCACATTGCCCTCAAACTTCAATAAAATAACTGCAACTTCAGATGAATTGATTCACATAGTTTCCTCAATATCACACCAAATTACAAAAATCATAAGTTATTCAATGCACATGCTATATTAGCACCCAAAACAATGTCAATTCCTCATTTTCAGCATTCACAGTGAAATACAGGAGGAGGAATGATGTATTATTCTATCAATACAGTAATGAATGGAACAAGATAATGAAAAGGACAGTTGCTACTAATGGAACGAGATAATGAAAAGGACAGTTGCTACTCACTTTATGGTGGAGATGCTGAGTCTCAGAAAGGCACAACAAAAAGACTTTGTCAAAAATAGACAGCACACACACACACACACACACACACATACACACACACACACACAGTCTTGGGTAGCTGGAGCCAGACTCTAGCTGCCAGAGACTGTGGTCATGTGTGTGTTTGTTGTGTATGTATGAGTGTGTCTACTTTTGACAAAGGCCTTGTTGGCTGAAAGCTAACCTTCCAACAGTCTTCTTGTTATGCGCTTCTGTGACTCAGCATCTCCACTACATGGCGAGTAACAACTATCCTCTTCGTTATATTTTTATCTGTTGATGTTGAAGTCTGGCTTTGAAGTTATCTGGATGCAAGTAACAGGACTAAGTGAACTTAAGTTAATTAGCAGGTGTTTTTGCTGGCCACTTGATTCCTCTGTGATGGTTTTAGAATTATTCAAAGTAAGTCTACATTCAGTAGTGTGGAAATACCCTGGTCACCCAATATTATGAGGGTGTGCTGAAAAGTAATGCCTCCAAGTTTGTTATATGAAACTTCTTAAAGCTTTTTAAATAAAATAAACATTATTATACATCTTTATTATTCATGCGTACATATTTTCAACTCACTACCACTAGAGGGCTCCAAATTGTAGTGTGTAATGTAAACGTATGTAATATAACTATGTCTGTATGTGAGAAACAGTGTGCTATAATCAAGTTTCAAATTCAAAGAGTTTGTCCACACATGGAGCACCCTCTCCTTCAGAATGACAATGCCAGAGCACACAAGAGTGCTGCAACATCTGCAACAATCTGAAGCTTTGCATTAACTGTCATCTATCATCCTCCATACAGTCCCAACTTGACCCCATCCAATTTTCAACTGTTTCCAGTATTTAAAGAACACCTTCAAGGACTTCACTTTGATTGTAATGAAGTGGTGCAAACAGAAGTGAGGTTGTGACTCCATCAACAAATTCAAATATTCTGCAGTGATGGTATCAACAAACTGGTGTCTTGTTAGGAGAAATGTGTTTGTCAGTAGGATGACTATGCTGAGAAATAAATGTTTGGACATGATGTAGAAAGTTAATAACATTTGTTTTATTTAAATAGCTTTAAGAGTTATCACATAAAAAATTTGGATGCATTGTTCTTCATCATGCCCTCATAGTTGGAGGTGGCTTTAACCTATGGAATATAGACGATATGTTTATGGATTCATTGCAGGTGCTACAGACAGACAGTCTGTTGAAATAATTTTGAACAAGTTTTCAATGGACTGTCTTCAACAAATAGTTAATGAGACCACAGGCAATGGAAGGATTTTAGATGTTGTAGCTATAAATAATCTGACCTTACTGAAAGTGTCAGTATAGAGACAAGGATTAGGGATATCATAGTGATTAGTTAATAAATCCAACAAAAAGGGTAAGATAGTATTTGTGCTGGAAAGAGGAGATAAGCTGTTGTTAGCATTCTACATAGCCAATGGACAGACATCATTTAGTATCATTATGATGGATATAGAGTAATTATAGGAAAAGTTTAAACTGATTGTAAATCCTGCTCTGGAGAAGTTACTAAGCCCCCTGAGGTTTAGTAACAAGATTGGTGCCACAACCTCACCTCTGCTTGCACCACTTCATCACTATCAAAGTGAATTCCTCAAAGGTGTTCTTTAAGTTAAACACTGAGGAAACATGGGCTGTTGCACTCTTGGTTAAAAAAGAACACACAAATATCAACAAGCAAAATTTAAGAGTGTCACATCATTTGTCTGTTGCAAATAAAGATCAGTTTAAAAGGAGCTTGAAAGACTTACTAGTGGCCAACTCCTTCTACTCCATTGACGAATTTTTTAATGGAAACAAATGATGTATTGTATATATTCATACTATTAGTACTGTTATTTCAGCTTTAAAAAAATGTTCCACATCCACGAGGATCTCCATAACAAGGATCTATGGAACGAAAATCTAATCTAATCTAATCTACTTCCATGTGGATGAGGTATAGAGAACCAACTAAAAGGGATAAAAACAAACAAGTCTCCAGGTCTCGATAGAATTCCAATTCAGTTTTATAGCAAGTACTCTACAGCATTGCCTTTATCATGGATCTCTCACCCAGTGCAAAGTTCCAAGTGACTGGAAAGAAGTGCAGGAGACACCACAAATTCTCAGATCAGTATCCTTAACATTAGATTGCTGCAAAATTCTTGAACATATTCTCAGTTCAAATATCATAAATTTAAAAATCTTTTGCCCTCAGATCAGCATGGATTTAGAATGTATTGCATGTGCAAAACTCAGCTTGCCCTTCTGTACATGATATCCTGTGAACAACATGTGAAGAGAGCAGGCAAACTACATATTCTTAGATTTCCAGAAAGCATTTGACCTGGTGTCCAACTGCTGGCAGTTAGCAAACGTATGAGCATATAGATTTGGTTCCCAGAAATCTGATTGGCTCAAAGACTTCTTAATTAATAGAACCCAGTACACTGTCCTTGATGGAAAATGTTCATCAGAACATGGTGTCATCAGGAGTGCCCCACAGGAATGTGGCTGTTGTTCTCTGTATACACAAATGATCTGGCAGACAGCATAAGCAACATTCTGCAGCTGTCTGCTGATGAAGCTATGGTGTACAGCAAGGTGTCATCATACAAGATGACATGGACAACTTTTCTTGTTTTGTGATGAATGACAGCTTGCTCTAAATACAGAAAAATATAAGTTAATGCAGATGAGTAGGAAAAACAACCCTGCTGTGTGCTGCTTGACACAGTCACAATGATTAAATATGTGGGCACCACACTGCAAAGCAATATGAAATGGGACAAGCATGTAAGAGACCACATATACATAGAACACTAGTGCAAACCATTCTTGAATATTGAGGAACTTAAGAAGGAATTTACACAGAGAGACTGGCAGAAGCCATACAGATTGCATGATATTATTGAAAAATGGAGCCTCTTCTATGAAATATTTAAGCATAGTTTTAATTGGGAATGCCCAGGAGCAAGAAAAGAACTTAGAAAATCAGAGTTCACAGTGAACCTTCAAATTCCTGCAGAAATACATAAACTAAAAGAGAATATGAAATACCTATATGTGCTGTTCAGAGATACAAAATTGCAGTGCTTCTTAACAAAGTACAAAAGCAGCAGAAAAACATAGGAAATGCCTGAAGAGATAACACTAGAAGACAATGGAATATGGTTCAATGAGGCAAAGATAGTATATGAGACCTTCATAAAACATTTTAATAAGGCATACAGAGAAGAAACTAATGAATCAACACTAAAAATAATCTTAGTTAAAATGAGTAATACATTTTTTCTAAGGAGTGTAATAGAATATGAGGTCATGAAAATAATCTCAAAACTCAAAATAAAAATGTCTAATGGCTGGGATGACATATCATTTACATTACTTAAAGAATCCAAAAATGAATCAGTAAAACCAATAGCACATTTAATAAGTGCTTTAATTGGCCAGGGGACCTTTCCTTAACATTTAAAAATTACTGGGATATGATCAGTGTATAAAAAGAGTGCAACCACTGACATAAATAGTTGCAGAATAATCTCACTGACTTGAACACTTGACAAGCTGATTGAAGGAGTAGTCTTGAGCAAATGGAATCCTTCTTCTGCAAATGCAATCTACAGGGTGGTCCAAAAGTATGGAAACACCATCATAAAATTCAAATGGAGTAGCAAACAAGGAAATAGAGTCCCTACACATAAGGAACGGGAAGGGGGGAACTTCATAGGCTATGCCACCAACATGGCAGCCATCTTCAAAGCCGACATCTTGGATTCAACTTCAAAATTTCAAATGGGAGTGTGGACATGTGACATATCAAACAGATAGAGAATTTCACCAGAAAAACAATGCTGTTGTTATTTTAAATTTAGTTCTATTCATTCTCGGGTTATAGCCAGTTACATGTGGCAGTGGTGGGATGCTCGGCAGCATGTGTGTTATGTGCCGAAGAGACATTACGCCGATGTTACACAGTCCCAAGAGACCACCAACAGTCATAGGAATGGCTTGATATGTTGTCCATTATGTTGGTTTGTTAATGCTATTCTCCGAAGCCAGTCCTGATGAACTTTGACCAACACATCAGGCTGAATTTGACCACACGCATCAACAATGCGCTGCTTTAGATGATGCAAATCCCATAATTTCACAGAATAAACCAGTGCTTTGACATGACCCCAAAGATAAAAATCCAAAGGAGTCAAATCTGGTGAACGTGGTGGCCACTCCACTGCACCCCTATGACCAATCCACTTTTGAGGGAACTGCACATCCAGGTATGCTCGCACATTGTGCCCATAATGTGGTAGGGCTCCATCATGCTGGAAGAATTCCGGAAATGTCCCGTGCTCCGTTATCAATGAGGGAAACACTTCTTCATCCAATAACCTCAGATAACCATTGGCTGTTAACGTACCATCAATAAAAAAAGGTCCAACTTTGGTACCCCACACACCACATCAGACCATCACTTTTTGTGAGTCGACCATTTTGGAAGCATCAATCCAGTGTGGATTTGTGTCGGACCAGTATCTGTGATTCTGCATGTTCACTTCACCATTGATAAAGAAATTGGCTTCATCACTGAACAGCACCTGATAGGGGAAATGTGGTTTTATCTGCAGCTGCTGTGTCACCCATTCTGTGAACTGTACCCAATGGTCTGGGTCATCCTCATTCAGGTGTTGCAGCTGAACTTTTTATGGGTGCCATTTGTGATGCGATAAAATTCGCAGTATGGAGGTACGGCTAACCCCACATTCTTGTGACAGGCGATAAGTACTCCGTTGCGGACTCTTGTTAAATGATGCCTACACGCCCACTGTTGTTGCTTCATCGGTGGTGGATTTTGGTCTTCCAGCCTTAGGTTTATTAGCGACAGAACCTGTTGCTCGGAATTTGGCTAAAAGCTTGGCTACTTCACTGTTAGTGATGGGCTGTCTGGTTGGGTGATGACTGTTGAAATCCTCAGCAATGACCCGTGTGCTTCTTTCTTTTGATATCAAGATCATTTCAATGCGTTCTTCATGTGTTAAGGACATTTTGTAACCTGTAAATAAGGAAACAATGATTAAAACGTTAGCATGAGTAAATGATACCTAACAGTTAAACACATGTAACATATCAGGCATGGGATAGTCACTTTGCACCGTTTCAGACTCCTTTTTATGACTTCTCAGTACATGATACTCATGCTGCCGGGCATCTCACTGCTGCCGTAAGTAATTGGCTATAACCTGAGAATGAATAAAGCTATGTTTAAAATAACAATGCCATTGTTTTTCTGCTGAAATTCTTCATCTGTTTGATATGTCACATGACCACATTCCCATTTGAAATTTTGGAGTTGAATCCAAGATGGCGGCTTTCAAGATGGCCACCATGTTGGTGGCATAACCTATAAAGTATCCCCCTTCCCGTTCCTCGTGTGTAGGGACTCTGTTTCCTTGTTTGCTACTCCATTTGGATTTTATCAGGGTGTTTCCGGACTTTTGGAACACCCTGTATTAAATAACTCACACCATGGGTTCTGAAAAGAATGATACACAATAACAGCAGTAGCAACTTTTTTTCCACGAATTGCTGAACAGACTCAATAAAGGAAACAAAGTTATTGGGACTTTTCAGGATTTTTCTAAAGCATTTGATTCTGTGAATCATGTAGTACTATTATTCAAGTTATAAACTTATGGTATAAGAGGAGTAGTGCTAAAATTCTTATGTTCTTATCTCCAAGGTAGAAGACAAAATCCACTAAACTAAATTGTAACAATGAGAGTAAGGCCCAAACAGTAAAATCAGTGTACAGAACTTTGAACTGTAGGGTACCACAGGTAAGCATATTTGGTCCATTTTGTATACGTTAATGACATAACACAGCCACAAAAATCAAAACTAATTAACTATGCCTATGATAAATCATTTATTAGCTAGGGCCATACAGAGCAGCTAGCATTTCAAAGCAGTAAAGGAACTTTGAAATGATCATAGAATATCTAACAGTGAAAAAAACAATATTATGAAAAATATAGTTGCTATTTACCATATAGTGAAGGTGCTGAGTCGCAGATAGGCACAACAAAAACTGTCAGAAAGTGAGCTTGCGACCAACAAGTCCTCCACTTGCATTGGTGAATTTATCTTGAGTTGTTTTGGCTGTGTTGTTTTGTACTGTGTATGTTCTAAAAGTTATTGGGGTCCCATGCTTCATCAATACATTTCAAACACTACATACTATTTTATTATTGTATTTTAATGTGTACCATTTGTTTTTTCTGATATGGTGTGATCTGCTGCATTGTCAGTGTGTTCTGCCTCTGTGTTTTCAGACCCTTTGGTTGTGCACTTGAATGAGTGGCCACTTTCATTTTCTTTTCTTTTTATCTTGTTGCTGAATCTGTTTATGGTATCAGTTTTGTACTCATTTTCAACAGCAGTTTGTTTGATTGTGTAATAAAGAAATAATGTCATATGACTAGGGCCTCCTGTCAGGTAGACCATTCGCTGTGTGCAAGTCTTTCGATTTGACACTACTTCGGTGACTTGCGTATGGATGGGGATGAAATGATGATGATTAGGACAACACAACACCCAGTCCCTGAGTGGAGAAAATCTCCAACCCAGTCGGGAATTGAACCCGGCCCCTTAGTATTGACATTTTGTTGCACTGACCACTCAGCTACTGGGGGTGGAATGGGTGTAATTTTGAGGTGTAAGAGGTTTTCTGTTTGTCCTGTGGAGCAATTATGTGAAACTTCATATTTATGAGCTAACAGGTGCTTCAATGAGCTGTGGATAACAATGTTTGAGGTTGTAGGTTTTCTGTAAGTCAAAAATTCATATTGGTTATTGTTACTTGTTATTGTAAGGTCCAGGAAATTTAAGTACTTGTTCTCTTCAGTTTCCACTGTGAATTGTATTTGCAGGTGTTTTCAATTACTGCCAAGGTGTTAAGTTACATTTTTCTGTGTTTTTAGAGCAACTACAAGCCAACCAATGAATGTATCCACAACACTACCACAATTCCCAGTAATATAACACTACCGTCTGCAAGTTCTCATTTTTATATTTTTAATAACAGGCATACATACCATTGCAGCTGACATGCTGTATGCTGAAAAAATGACAACAGAAGTAGAAAATATGCCAAGAGAATAGTAACAAGCATAGAAACCGTGCAGTGACTCAGAAGTGAAAGGGTATTATAAAACAATTCACACAATACAGTAGCTGGAACCAAACAGTGTATATGTAATAACATTTTATGCAATATTTGTAATCAATGCTGATTTTGCGTGTTTAGGAATAAAGAAACCCACTGATGATGGTGATATCTTTGATGAAACTAATTTGAGCAAAAGTCCATGAAAACTTTGCAGTGGAACCAAGCTTTCTGTGAAAAAGATGGTATATAATATCATCAGTACCAAAATTTTAAATTGAAAATTTAGAGGAGAAGATGTACTGTTGCCACACATCTCAATGATTCCAAAAGATACAACATTCAAATTTAACCATTTGCACTTTCTGGTGGGTCTTGCATCTGCACTGATGGTCAACAAAACACATGGTATAAATATTGCAAATAAATGCCTCTCATGCAAATACTAACGCGAATTCTTTACAGACAAATGGAAAAACTAGTAGAAGTCGACCTCGGGGAAGATCTGTTTGGATTCCGTAGAAATATTGGAACACGAGAGGCAATACTGACCCTACGACTTATCTTAGAAGCTAGTTTAAGGAAAGGAAAACCTACGTCTCTAGCATTTGTAGACTTAGAGAAAACTTTTGACAATGTCGACTGGAATATTCTCTTTCAAATTCTGAAGGTGGCAGGGGTAAAATACAGGGAGTGAAAAGCTATTTACAATTTGTACAGAAACCACATGGCAGTTACCAGAGTCGAGGGACATCAAAGGGAAGCAGTGGTTGGGAATGGAGTGAGACAGGGTTGTAGCCTCTCCCTGATCTTATTCAATCTCTATATTGAGCAAGCAGTGAAGGAAACAAAAGAAAAATTTAGGGAGAAGAAATAAAAACTTTGAGGTTCGCTGATGACATTGTAATTCTGTCAGAGACAGCAAAGGACTTGGAAGAGCAGTTGAACGGAATGGACAGTGTCTTGAAAGGAGGGTATAAGATGAACATCAACAAAAGCAAAACAAGGATAATGCAATGTAGTCGAATTAAGTCAGGTGATGCTGAGGGAATTAGATTAGGAAATGAGACACTTAAAGTAGTAAAGGAGTTTTGCTATTTGGGGAGCAAAATAACTGATGATGGTTGAAGTAGAGAGGATATAAAATGTAGACTGGCAATGGCAAGGAAAGCATTTCTGAAAAAGAGAAATTTGTTAACATTGAGTATAGATTTAAGTATCAGGAAGTCGTTTCTGAAAGTATTTGTATGGAGTGTAGCTATGTATGGAAGTGAAACATGGACGATAAATATTTTGGACAAGAAGAGAATAGAAGCTTTCAAAATGTGGTGCTACAGAAGAATGCTTAATATTACATGGGTAGATCACATAACTAATGAGGAAGTACTGAATAGGATTGGGGAGAAGAGAAGTTTGTGGCACAGCTTGACTAGAAGAAGGGCTCAGTTGGTAGGACATGTTCTGAGGCATCAAGGAATCACAAATTTAGCATTGGAGGGAAACCAAGAGATGAATACACTAAGCAGATTCAGAAAGATGTAGGTTACAGTAGGTACTGGGAGATGAAGAAGCTTGTACAGGATAGAGTAGCATGGAGGGCTGCATCAAACCAGTCTCAGGACTGAAGACCACAACAACAACATGCCTCTCATCTGGACAGTTGTGTATGTCCTACTCATACATTGCAAAATCTGATTTATTTGTATGCATCAGACAGAAAAACAAAACATATTATGTGTCCAAAAGCATTCATTAAATTTCTTTGAGTGACATTGCTATGCTTGTAGGTATTTGCTAGTGTGTGTGTGTGTGTGTGTGTGTGTGTGTGTGTGTCTATAAACTCAGATTTTGTAGATCTTCAGTATGTGTAAGTGTTACTAATTTCCTTGTGTTTTACTGAGGAATATTTTATTTACTTCAGCATGTATAAAAGTTTGGTATCAAATTCTAAATAAAAATATGTTCAAGACTTATCACTTATTCTACAAATATGGGGATTATTTCTCATAGAATCTGTAAGAATATTAGTGTATTTTTTTGTAAATTTGTATTATGTATTTTGTTTTTATGGTATGTTCTATTTGCTTGAGGGTGTCTTCACCATAGATCTATGGAATAAAAACTGTTGCTGTATCTTCTTCTGTTACCATAGTTCAGCTAAGCTTTTCAGAAGTTTACTTATGTGTTGATTTCATTTTAGCTTGTTAGCCAGCTGGAACTCAAGCAGTTTTAGACATATTGTATTTTATGAACTAAAAGACACTACAGACTATAAGAGACACCTTAATTTTTAAGCAGTTTTTTTTCTAAAATAGCATTTTTACCATTTTTATTATTAGACTGCAAAGGCAGATTAAATAAATCTTTGTTTATAAAACTGAGCTAACCTTTAAAATCCCTGAAAATTGTCATCTGAACTTTCTTCTTTTTCTTCCTCCTCCTCCTCCTCCTCTTCCTCTTCCTCCTCTACTTCATTGTTATTGTTGTCCTCCTCATATGTAAGATGGTTTTCACTGACACTGAAAGTGTTACTTATGCTGCACTTCTTGGAAATTTAATAATAATGTCTTCTCTCACTCTAGATCATGACTGTTTTACCGACTGACACGCTTTTTCTGTGTAGGTTGTTTTAAAGCCCACTTTGGTGCAAATTCTTGGTGGGTATCATCCATTTGTTCCATTCCTCTCTCAAATAAACTTTAAATGGTTTATTTATCGAATATAAAGAGGTTACAATTGTGAGATAAGTTCTCCTGGAAAAACAGCAAGCTCTGTATTTCCCTGTCTAGATTTCTGTATCACAGAACTTTCAAAGTACTTATAAACTGATCAAGCACAAGAAGAGAACTCTTCTTCAATAAAGCCCCTTTTCTTCTTTACCTTACTCTGTTAATCCATAATTTCATACCAGCCTCATCCATTCAACCATTGTCATGTACATGAACAACACCTCGCAGTGTGTCAGAAGCTTTTGGCATTATTTTGTGCTTGAAAATGATCATTGAATTACATTTAGTACTGCAGCATAACATGAAAGTAGGATCCTGTAGTGCATTTTTCTATGTCCACTTGTTTTTCTAGTTACAGTTTGAGCACTTTTCATGGCAATAGTTCCATTACTTGGCACATCAAATGTCAGAGGAGTTTTGTCCATATTTGCTATTTCACTTAGTTGCTCACTGACTTTCTTTTGATGTTGAGTAACAAAGCAGTGGAAAGATAATATTTTCTCTTCATACTCTTGTGGCATTTTTTGAGTTATTTTGGTCCTGGTTTGCATGCTAAGTCTGTGATGCTTTATAAACCTGTTGCACCAACCAATTCCACCCTTGAAGTCTGTTAAGTTACATTGTAGTGCTAGTTATGAGCTTGTATTTGGATCATTTTTGTACTCATTCCAATGTCATTTTGTTGGTGTCCTTGAATTCATTTCAATATGTCACCTTCTAGTTTTGACCATTTTACATTCAGTCATCTATTTACATGTTTAGTCTTTCTCATTTTTTCAGTTCTTCTTTGCTAGCCTGCCAGTCACAAATGGTTTTTTCTGTTGGTGGAGGGCTGAAATGCCACTCAGCAGCTCTGTTTCCCTGTTCTTCTGGATACGGTATTACTTTCAGTTTATAGCACCATCATAAGAATACCTTTTATTTTTTCTGTTACGAAAAGTAGCTACTGACAGAAGTATTGTTCTGTTACCAATAATACAAATCACTTTAAGTTCAAGTTCACTGGTACCATGAACTGCAGTGATGCATCATAGGTTATACAGTGTCCTGGGTTTGTGACAGCAGGATGGGAGGGAGACAGTGTTAGCAGTCTTGTGAATCCCAGCAACGTATGTTCGTTACATCAGTGTACTGCTGCTGCCAGTTGAATCCAATGTTGCCAGGTAGAGATAGGTGCCTCTCAGAGTTGAAATGTGGTCTTCTTTAAGACTGGTGTGAATAGTAAATCAAACACAGAAGATTTTTATACTAATGTCGAGTATAAGAGGCACCTGAATTTTAGAGGCATTTTTTTTTTTAAAGAAAAAAGTGTGTCTTATAGTCTGCAAAATACAGTAGCGTTTTGTCTATTACCATTATTGTCAATTTTTGCTGTGGGAATATTATTTTTGATTGTATGGAATTGCATAACTTGAGTCTTTATGAGAGTAAGACAGATTTTATACTGTGAACCATTATAGGCTTATTAGCTATCATATGCACTGTCGCTGGTGGGCTTGTTAGCCCTCCTAAATAATGTGTATAAATAATCTGAAAATACTGGAACTTTCAAAGAGCCCTCCAGAGTTTTTTACATAGAAGAGAAATAGAAGTAGACACAGTATTTAACCATCTCAGACTCCATACTTTTTGTTACCCCATTCAAATATCACTATCATTCTTGTATGTAGGTGGGGGAAGGGAGGGGATGTAATCGTTTTAATTGTCAGCTTGAGAGTATATAGGCAAAAACCACATATATGCAGAAGAAATGCTACCAATCCAATGATATTTCAGCTTTTGAAATTGTATTTTATTGGCCGTATAATAAAAGACATTAGCAAGTTAACCAAATATACCACTAGAGCAATTTTTGCTGTTTATATCTATCATAACTTTGTTTGTAAGATCATTCATAGCTTTGTATGCCATTTGAAAAAAAAAAAAAACAGATGGAGAGGCAATTAAAAAATTAGCAATTTTCTAAATAGAAGCATTGAAGTTGGCCTATATTTGCAGCTAGTTCTAAAAGCTCTAGTTTTATAAACAAGTGTAAATGCTACATACTTACGTTTCTCAGAAAATTTGTATTTGAGTCAGCTGATAACAAAAATAGCAAAAGGATTTTCATATCAAATCAGCATAAGAGTTTGGTACTCTACTGGGAACTCCATCTTAGCCAGAAGACTGACCACTTTTTAGTAACAAAATGATCTTTGTGAATTGTGACTCTCTGTAGTGATGGTAGTTTTGGATCTAATGTTTATCAGTGGAACAGACAATCTCTGATGTAGTGACTGTGATGTATGTGTACTTGGTCAATTATTAGCAATAGCAATGTTTTATACCACAGTGAGGAATTGATGTAACACTTATTTCAATAGCTCTGTGTCTTTGCCGCAGCTATTATTGGGGAACTCAGCTTCAGTCATCTCATATTTTTTTTATTAACAACAGCAGCTACATTGTACCAGTGCTGTCAGCCATACTGTTGGAATATTCCAATAAATAGCTCTCAAAATGTAGGAACATTCTTAGTCTTCGTAATTACAATGCCTGTGACTTTTCCTTTGTTTTATGTAAATATTGTCAACTCTAGCAGGTACAGTTTTTCAAGCCATGGTCACACTTTAAAAGTGTTTTTTTCTTTTTTTTTTTTTTTTTTTTTTTTTTTTTTTTTTTTTTTTTTTTTTTGCACACACAAGTTATGCATTCATTGATTGAGGGTGTGTTGGAATGTGATGGCTATCCAAATATGAATGTCCAGTCACTTAAACAGGCCCATGTTCACTATCATGCAACCATCAAATTTATGTAATGCTTATGAGAGTCCTGTCCTAATTTGTAAGCAGACCTCATTCTACAGTCTGATTACCTGAACATCACTTCCTGAACTAGCAAAGTGTAGTAACATGTGAATATAATGGAGTAGAATGATAATTTACACTTCCGTTTCTTTGTTAACACTTTAATCAGCTGGATTTTTAACAAGTATTTATTTAAATTTATATTCTTCATATTTTCAGCCATTGTCTATAAGTGTGACAGACTGCTTGGATTTTGCTGATGCCTCCTGGATGAGTACGTTACACAAATTAAGACAACGTAACATATCTCTGACAGATCAAATACAGAATTCAATTAGAGTCACAGTCATTGTAAAATTACCTGAGGAAAACCCTTTTCTAAGAAACAGGTACTCTATAGAGTAATTACCTCAATTTTTATGTGGTAGAGCAACTGTAATACAGTTCTGTGCTATTCTTCAGGGAACAACTATATAAATCAGAAGAAGATCAAGAACAAAAGTCTTCTAATTCTGATGGAGCTACTGGATTGCATATACTTGAGCCCACAGATCCTAAGAAATGCCAGGTTTACCACATTTCAGATAGCAATGACATTATCCCTGTTTATGTTGTCGAATACAAATATAAATATAAGGTGAGTCACACCCGTTTGAAGAAAATTAAAACTATGGTTTATTACTTATTTATTTACCAGGTTCCATGGGACCATGTGCAACAAAGCTACATAGTTTATGTAATACTGGTTATAAAATTTATGAACAAATAATTATAGAATTAATAAAACACAAAAAATAGTGTATAGGGATAAATAACGTACTATGGAGAAAAGCTACCAACAACTGTGAGGAACAATTGTACACAATTTTCAGTTTTACTGGAAGCCTATTGAAAATAATACCTGCTGAAAAGAACAAACATTTCTGTACAGTGTGTAAGGAAGTGTTGACTAAGTATAAATTGTTTTTTTTCTGTCTGGTGTTCACTTCTTCTTCTTAATGAGCCAATATTGTCAACAACAGATCCCATGATGCTGTGTATGTGCAGGGATGGCAGAATTAGAATTCTGAGACCTGTGAACAATGGCCTACACTAAGTTCATGAACTTTGTATTCTAACCACAGCTTCACAGCATATTTATTCCTTAATGAAATTTGTTGCAAGTATTATGTCTGTTTCCAACCAATAGCCCAACACATAGTATCAATCCTAGGAATAAGAACAATGTACATAAAGCCCTGAAATCATTTACTTTGGTCCAAAAAGGGGTCCAGTATTCAAGAATATGCATTTTCAATAAATTTCCAGCAACCATTAAAAACTTGATTTCAGATAAACTACAGTTTAAACAGGGTCTCAAAGACTTTTTGATAGGCAACTCCTTCTACCTTATATATGAATATCTTAACAGGGACTGTTAGACCAGGTTAAGTAAAAATTTCTGTTAGAGGTCAGTTTTGACAGCACTTTGTCACAACAATCAAGATTAGGTATTTTTTTTATGATAAATTTATTAAAAGTGCATAAGAATGTTTCATTCTGACAGTGTACTAATTCTGTATTAACAGTTCCAATTTACTGTAACGTATTCACCTATTTTGACAATCTCCTGACAAATTACGAGGGTAGTAAGTATTATATTCAAATTTTTTGTGTTTTTTATGTTATACGTTATGCCATGTTTAACACCCATGAGTATCATCTCATTTTTTGGGTCTATGGAATCAAAACTGAAATCTAATCTAATCTGATACTGCCCACTTCTGGTATAAGAATATTGTGGGCGAATTTCCAGAGAATATAGCACCAGGCAAAATGATATAGTGAAAGCAAACAGGCCTTGCTGTTTCAGTGCCAAAACACAGTGAAGATTGTTATAACGTCAAGTTTAACACACATATTTCAGAACGACACAACACATATACATCACAGAGTAAGTTGACAAGCAAGACATGTGTACACATTAGCATTCGTATGAGCACTGAGTCCCAGTCTAGCAGCCGCTGCTCGGCTGGCCGCTTAAGTGGCGCAGCTGCTGCATGGCTGGCAGAAAGCGCCGCACGTAGAGGACGCGCGTAATTGCGCGGCAGCGCTTTGAATGATCGGCGAGTCACAACACTTTTCCCCCCTTTGAAATTGTTGCACTGGTCTTGATGGAGGTGTCCTGGAGATGGCTAACGTCCATAAGTGTTGTTTGACTCGCCGTAAAGTCTCGAGGAGGAGGCTTCCCGTACAGACGGAAGTGTCCCCGATGATAATGGGTCGAGATGACAGGAGACGTAGGGGTCGAATCTGCTGGGGCCCCATGCACCAATCTGCCCGTTGCGGCAAGTCCAGTTGATATGACAGGAGACATGGGCAATGTGTCGGCGTCCGTTAGAGGAGGAGGCAAGTAGATTTGCTCTGACAGAGGATGGTCATCCGGTTCCTGCATGGGCATGTCTCCTGGTGGCGTCCGTTCTTGTGCTGGAATCGCGATGACGGTGAGAGGGCTGCGTTGTGAGTATTGAGAGATGCCAAGATCCCGAGCGTCAGGTAGAGCCAAAGGTGGTGTAGCGGCATTCGGAACAGGCGTTGCTGGCACATGAGGCTGAAGCTGGTCCGAATGATGCACTGCAACACCCGTGTCTGTCTGGATTTCATACAGGCGTCTGCCACGGTGTCTTAAGATGTGGCCCGGGCTCCATTTTGGCCACCTGCCATATCCCTGTACCCAGACGAGGTTGTCAGCAGTGAACCGGCCAAGTGAAGGCACCCACGGCCATGAGGTGGAAGGCCACAGAAGATGAAGTAGCGTGCGGGGCTGTCGGCCATGTAAGACCTCAGCCGGGCTGGGGTCACCCATGGGGGTGAAACGGAAAGACGCCAGAAACTGGAGAAGTGCATCATCAGCAGCAGAAGAAGTCAGAAGTTTCCGCTTCTGAGCCTTAAATGTGTAGACCAGTCGTTCAGCCTCACCGTTGGATTGTGGATGAAACGGCGGGGCCGTGACATGCATAACGCCGTGACGAGCACAAAAATCCGCAAATTCAGAAGAGGCAAATTGCGGACCATTATCAGTAACAAGAGTAGAGGGGAGGCCTTCCAAAGAAAAAATGCCGGTGAGAGCACTGGTGGTTGCCGCGGTGGTAGGCGATGTGCAACGAACAATGAAAGGAAAGTTAGAGTAGGCATCAATTACGAGGAGCCAATAAGTACCTAAAAAGGGTCCCGCAAAGTCAGCATGAATGCACTCCCAGGGCTTCTCAGGCAAAGGCCACAGTGACAAAGATGACTTCGGGGCAGCGGCTGTGACGAACAAGGGCCGCAGGCAGCGACCATGTGTGCTATTTCAGAGTCGATGCCAGGCCAGTACACATGACGGCGCACCAGAGATTTTGTGCGAGACACACCCCAGTGCCCTTGGTGAAGGAGGCGCAAGACCGAAGCACGCAAAGACGCAGGTACCAACACGCGGCGAAGCATTGTCAGTGGAGAGGAGGATAACACCATCCCCAGCCGTGAGGCGGTAGCGCAAAGCGTAGTAGTTCCGCAATTGATCAGAAGTCTTAGCAGACGGGTGATCTGGCCAACCCTACTGAATACAGCGTAAAACCCGGGAGAGGGTAGGGTCAGAACCCGTAGCAACCGCCAGCCTGTCCCCAGTGATGGGGAACCCGTCCACAACCCGCTGCTCAGCAACATCCAGGTGGAAACACAAAAGTTCGTCCCTATCGAATGCCTGATCAGGACCCCTGGGAAGACGAGACAGTGCATCAGCATTTGCATGTTGAGCCGTTGGCTGGAAATGAATCTCATAATTGAAACGAGACAAGTAAAGAGCCCAACGCTGGAGGCGGTGTGCAGCCTTGTCGGGAAGTGACGTTGATGGATGAAACAAGGAAACAAATGGTTTGTGATCCGTAACAAGATGAAATTTTGAGCTGTAGAGAAAAACACCAAACTTATGAAGAGCATAAATAATGGCCAAAGCTTCTTTCTCAATTTCAGAATACTTTTGTTTGGCATCCGTGAGCGTTTTGGAGGCATAAGCAATGGGTTGTTCCGAACCGTCAGAAAAACGGTGCTCAAGGACTGCACTGACCCCGTATTGAGAGGCATCTGTGGCAAGAACAAGATGTTGGCCAGGCTGATAAGTAGCCAGGCACGGGGCCTGTTTCAGCATAGTCTTCAATTTCTGGAAAGCCGCTTCGCATGACGCGGACCAGTGAAAAGGCACGTTTTTATGCAACAGGCGATGCAACGGCTGAGCCACTGAAGCCGCAGACGGTAAATACTTGTGATAGTATGCTATTTTCTCCAAGAAGGCCTGCAGTTCCTTAACAGATGTAGGGGAGGAAGGGCATCGATCGCGACAGTTTGCTGAAGCAGACAAATACCATCCCGAGAGAGTTGAAACCCCAAGTATGTGATAGATGCCTGAAAAAAGGGTGATTTCTGAGGATTACACTTAATACTGGCAGTCTGTCAGACATGAAAAAGTGTGCGGAGATTTTGAAGATGTTCTTCAGTGGTGGAACCAATGACAACAATGTCGTCCATGTAATTGATACACCCAGGGACAGGGAGCAATAATTGTTCCAAGAATCGCTGAAAGAGAGCAGGTGCGCTAGCAACCCCAAATGGCAAGTGTTGGTATTGATAGAGGCCGAAAGGCATGTTAAGGACCAGAAACTGCCGGGAAGCAGCGTCGAGAGGAAGTTGATGATAAGCTACTGACAGGTCAATTTTAGAAACATACTGGCCTCCAGCAAGTTTAGTGAACAGTTCTTCAGGACGCAGCATAGGGTAAGTGTCGATGAGGCATTGAGCATTTACAGTGGCTTTGAAATCGCCACAAAGACGAATATCACCATTTGGCTTAGCAATGACAACAACAGGAGAGGACCACTCACTGGAAGTGACAGGAAGCAAGACCCCTGAAGTAGTGAGACGATCCAACTCCCATTTTACCCGATCACGAAGGGCCACGGGAATGGGCCGACCCCGAAAAAACTTAGGCCGAGCAGTGGGTTTGAGCGTGATATGAGCTCCAAAGTCATTTGCATGGCCTAACCCAGGAGAAAAAAGGGACGAAAATGTCGTTGACAAGGAATCCAGTTGAGCATAAGGAATAGCATCAGAGACAATATTGACAGAGTCATCTATGGAGAACCAAAAAACGCGAAAGGCATCGAAACCAAAAAGATTTTCTGCGTTGCTCTGGTCGACCACAAATATGGGAACAGTGTGAACGACGGATTTGTAAGATACCTCAGCATTAAACTGTCCCAAGAGAGAAATCTTCTGTTTATTGTACATCCGTAATTGCCGAGTGACAGGTGACAGGAGTGGAGAACCCAACTGAAGATACGTCTGAGAATTAATTATAGTGGCAGCAGAAGTGGTATCCACTTGCATGCGAACATCTCGACCAAGGATTTGGACAGTGAGGAATAACTTCCCTGAAAGGGAAGAAGTGCAATTGACAGACAACACAGAATCAGAATCAGTGTCATGTTCATGAACATCATGTATGTGGTCAGATTTGCAAACGGAAGACACATGACCTTTCTTTCTGCAATTGTGACACACAGCCCAACGTTGGGGACAATCCTCGCGTGAATGTTTTGTAAAACACCACGGACACGAAGGAAGTTGCCGGGGGTTTTGCTGCAGTTTCTTAGCGGGTTGTTTACGGCTAGGCCAAGGCTGCGCGTGGGAGCACACTGCGGCCATGTCGGCCGGCGGGGATGCGCTGCATGCACCGCCAACAGCGCACAGAGGTTGTATTTCCCCAACATCACCCCACGCCTCTATTTGCGCCCCAGCGGCGCGAGAAATTTCAAAAGACTGCGCAATGGAGAGAACTTCATCTAGATTCGGATTCGCCAACTGAAGGGCACATTGCCGAACTTCTTTGTTGGGCGCCGACCGGATAATAGCATCCCATACCATGGAATCGGCATAGGATTCTTTGTGAATGTCAGTAACAAATTGACACTTTCGACTGAGGCCGTGAAGTTCAGCAGCCCAAGTGCGATATGACTGATGCGGCTGTTTTTGACAACGATAAAAGGCAACACAAGAGGCTACCACATGCGTTTGCTTTTGAAAATAGACAGACAGAAGTGAGCACATTTTAGCAAAGGACAAAGACGCAGGATCCTTCAAAGGAGCCAATTGCGACAACAACCGATACATTTGAGGTGAAATCCAGGAAAGGAACAGAGACTTACATGGTTGTTCATCCGTGACATGAAATGCCAAGAAGTGCTGTCGAAGACGTTTTTCATAATCAGACCAGTCTTCCGCCGTCTCGTCGTAAGGAGGAAAAGGAGGTATAGTGAACGACGAGAAATGCCCCGCATTTGACGCCGCGACGAAATCGCGAATCCCCGCTGTTAGAAGCATTTGCTGTTCGAGGAGATTTTGCAATAGTTGCTCGACAGTAGCCATGGAACCCTGTGGGTCAACGGAGAAAAGGAAAAATTCACTACCTCATCGCCAATTGTTATAACGTCAAGTTTAACACATATATTTCAGAACGACACAACACATATAAGTCACAGAGTAAGTTGACAAGCAAAACATGTGTACACATTAGCATTCGAATGAGCACTGAGTCCCAGTATAGCGGCCACTGCTCGGCTGGCTGCTTAGGTGACGCAGCTGCTGCATGACTGGCAGAGAGTGCTGCACGTAGAGGATGCGCGTAATTGCGCGGTAGCGCTTTGAATGATCGGCGAGTCACAACAAAGATCATTCTTATAGCAAACTTAGCAGCATTCAGTTTCTTCACAAGAACTTGAATGTAATACTTGCAAGGTAGCCTTCCATGCACCCTCCGTCCTAAGAATTTAAAATTGGCAGCTTCACTGACTGATAACCTTCATACAATAAAATTTCCCTGTTACATTAGTTCCATGTCAGAAACTGTGAGCATTGTGTTTTGTTACAGCTTATTGTTAATCCGTTCTCTGAAAGACACAGCTTTCACAATTACACATGTATCATCTTTGTGATGATTCTCCTCTACTTTCTTGACTATGGCATTGAACTCTGTTGATTGGAACCTCATTCTCAAGTCAATCTTTCAATGTACTAATCAACTACTATTGGAATAAGTAAGGAGGAATGCATTTCTCATAAACAATGAATTTATTAATCAGGTAGCCAGATTTAATACAGTCTTTAACAATTTGCTGATTACGTGCTTGCTCTTCAATGCCTGGTTGACACCACTTGCTTCTTTTTTGTCCACATCATCTTCATTTGTGGGAAGCCCAATACCATGGCACTTTCCACGGTAAACTCAATGGCACTGTTAACTCCAAGACATACCTTGGTGATGATGTGTGCATGTAGGATGGCAGTCTCAGTTAGCTGCAAGACATCCCTGGAGCACCTTGAATGTAAAAGGACACACAAACCAAACAAGGAATAATATTAAATACATAACTAGTTCATTCTAAAAGATTGTACATATTCACTGAGTGTGATTACTCAGTTATTTAAAATGTCAAGGGCACAATCATTCTACCTATCTGTTCCAAAATCAAAAAATTATTCAGTATTCTTACATCTGCCACCTCTTAGTTGACTAACTGTGACAGTCTTCATAATACTTCCACTTTCTTAAACTACTTACTACGACAGAACCGTCTGTTGTTTCTTACTCTGCTTGTGTCTGAAATCAATTTATCCTCATGAAATTAGGTTAGGTACCTCAAACATGTCATCAATCCAGTTATTAGTTTCTTTCCATCACCTGTTTGCAATGATTAATGCAATTAACTTCCCCATTCTCTTAGGCTGCCTCTGCTTAGATGAGTTATGATACCCTTATCTCCTATAATCCAAATTCATTGCTCCGCCTAAAACAGTTCAGTATACTCACAAATACAACAAAAAGCTGCATCAGTTTAAATATCTGTGGATGTATTACATCCAATGAGTCATAATTATCGAAAAATCATACTCTTGGTGTAGGCACTTCACAAATTACCAAATGCTCCATGCATTATCATGTTCCCGAAATTTTCTTAAACAAAGTCACCCTAATTAATCCATTTAGTAGTATTACTTTCAAAGCAAATTTCCTTTTATGTAAGATCAATTATGTTACTTGTGAGAATGTGTGATGAATTACTTAAGTCACAGAGCATTTTACTCTGATTCAAAATTTGAGGACCAGCCACATAGAAAACTTTCAGGCCCAGAAGACCAGCAATTTATGCCATTATTTAAAGTTTTACAAGCATATTTGTGTTTGACATATCTTGAAGGATGGCACATGCTAAAAAACACCAAGCTTCAAGTTAGTTTTTCATATTCATTTTAGGTATTTTGAAGATTACGTATTACACAGTAACAATGGCAGAATGTATAATTATCCTCAAAGAAAATAGTGTGAGATAAGTTATTGAGCAATTACAGTTTTTGACAACCAACATTGTATGTGAAAGCTTAGTTTTTCTTGTAGTTGTATGGTACATATATTAATTTATGTATATTAATTTAAATGATTAACTTCCCTTATTTGTATGTTCATACTATTTAAAAGTGATGTTCCTAATGGCTGACTTTATCATGTGTCCCATGTTATTATCTATTGTCACGGCCTGGCAAGATCACATGGCATGCTGCCATACTCCAGTAATCTTTCCAAAGAATGTTGTTTTTTTGCTCTGTTTCATTTACTAAAATGCTGGGAAGCTCTATCCCAGTATACAATGTTCACCATTCAAATTATTCATGTTTTACAGGTCTAAGGGAAAGTGTATTGTCACTTAACAATGAAAAAATTCATTTTCATTTGGAGTGTAGTGTATTTTCACATGGGAGGAACTTATTCACTAATTTATCGCCTTTCACACTTCTCTTGTGTTTCTAAGACAACAGCACTAACCTTATATGATGCTGGGACACTTACATTCGTTGTCTCTTCCTCTTCTACCTCCTTCTTAATTAATGCTTCTGTGGCCTTTACCCTCAGCAGGGGCACACCATCCTCACCCTCAGCCAGCCATTCAATTTGTTTAAGTGTGGATTCCCCTTCATTTTGTGTCCCTATCACTTCTGTTGATGAAATCTGTATCACAGAATGTGACCATTCATGCATCAATTCCTCTGAGTCTCTTAACAAATCTACCCTCTGAATAGAGATGTTCAAGTGGAAATGTATTCATAATTGCTTGTATAATTGGAAAAATTGATTAGAATGAATAGTTGAAAAAAATGAAGGTAATTTAGGAATCTGTGCACAATCTTGGGTGTACTCTGATACCAGTATCAACAGACCTTTAGTATCATTACATTCAAGGTCAATAAACATAATTTGCATTACATACTGCTGCTTCCAGGGGTGTATGGTACCAAATAATCACCACAACGATTGAAATTGTTGATCTGTCACATGAAGCATAATATTTTTAGTGTAAGTAAACCAATTTCAATAGATGCCTGTCAAGTCTGAGTCATTACCTTTTCGTTAATTCCATTGTGTTTAGACTTGAGTGTGACAATGTTGACACAGGAACGCTCCTCCAGATACCATGTGAATTATTCTGGTCAGCAATGAACCTCTTGATGCAGGATCTTGGTGGCGAGTGAAATGATGAACAGATAGGATTTGAACATATAGCCATGCAAATAAATATTCCTTTTCTAATAACCTGTTGTAATACTTTTAATGAGTGGTTAAAATACACATTTCTAACAATGCTAGTACAACAGATCCAAGCTTACATCTGTATGCTATCACTTTGCAAAACAAAAAGGCTGAAGATACATGAATTAATCAATTGAAGAGTGTATTTGTTACTTTGTTTCATAGAGATATTTAATGATGTATCAAAACATTATCCTTGCCACAAAACAACTCATTAGGTGTTGGCTTGTTATTGGTATTTTGAAATCAGTATGTGATTCACATCCTCCCAAGTCATAGATTACTGGAGCTGCATAACTATGAAATAAGTGCCAGTGTACAATAATAAATTCTTAAGCTTATCTACATTTGTAAAGAAATCATCTCTTAGTTTGAAAATTATCCTAAGTTTATTACTCATTTCAGAAGACACAATATCAGTACCTTACACCAACGTTGTAAGATGATGAAGATGTAAACTAACATCCCCTTCCTTTAGGCAGTAGACCAAAACAGTGCATGGCCACTAAATACATAAAACTGCAGGAATAATGGGCTACAGAAAGGCGTTCACCTTCATTGTCTGAATTGTTACCTTTTGGCACACTTTGCAAGATCATAGTATTTTCTTAACATGTGACAAATTTGTGAAATAATAGTACTTCCTCATATACAGGATGCACTCCTTTGGTCCAAAATGCACATACATAGATGTGAATAGCATAATATGTTCAGTTGGAATGCATAACAACTATCTATTTATTTTCTTATTTTGTGAAAAAAAGGTGTCTTGTGTACTTTCCAATTTATATTAATTTGGGTTTTGCTCAGTATTTTGTATACGTCTTTTTGACACAGTATCCCAACTTTATGCTAAGTGTAAATGAAGACAAAGAGTGTGTTGTTCTTTTCGTACATATTTATCTTCAAAAAATAAATTGTTAAAGTATCCTTACTTTGTATATTCAGATTGGAGTGCAACCCCAATGGCAGCATGGGTAAGGTTGTTGTTGTGGTCTTCAGTCCAGAGACTGGTTTGATGCAGCTCTCCATGCTACTCTACCCTGTGCAAGATTCTTCATCTCCTAGTACCTACTGCAACCTACATCCTTCTGAATCTGTTTAGTGTATTCATCTCTTGGTCTCCCTCTACAATTTTTACCCTCCACGCTGCCCTCCAATACTAAATTGGTGATCCCTTGATGCCTCAGAATATGCTCTAGCAACCGATCCCTTCTTCTAGTCAAGTTGTGCCACAAATTTCTCTTCTCTCCAATTCTATTCAATACCTCTGCATTAGTTATGTGATCTACCCATCTAATCTTCAGCATTCTTCTGTAGCAACACATTTCAAAAGCTTCTATTCTCTTCTTGTCCAAACTATTTATCGTCCATGTTTCACTTCCATGCATGGCTACAGTTCATACAAATACTTTCAGAAACGACTTCCTGACACTTAAATCTATACTTGATGTAAACAAATTTCTCTTCTTCAGAAATTCTTTCCTTGCCATTGCTAGTCTACATTTTATATCCTCTCTACTTCGACCATCATCAGTTATTTTGCTCCCCAAATAGCAAAACTCATTTACTACTTTAAGCATCTCCTTTCCTAATCTAATTCCCACAGCATCACCCAATTTAATTCGACTACATTCCATTATCCTCATTTTGCTTTTGTTGATGTTCATATTATATCCTCCTTTCAAGACCCTGTCCATTCCGTTCAGTTGCTCTTCCAAGTCCTTTGCTGTCTCCGACAGAAATACAATGTCATCGGCGAACCTCAAAGTTTTTATTTCTTCTCCGTGGATTTTAATACCTACTCCGAACTTTTCTTTTGTTTCCTTTACTGCTTGCTCAATATACAGATTGAATAATATTGGGGAGAGGCTACAACCCTGTCTCACTCCCTTCCCAACCACAGCTTCCCTTTAATGCTCCTTGACTCTTATAACTGCTATCTGGTTTCTGTACTAATTGTAAATAGCCTTTCGCTCCCTGTATTTTACCCCTGCCTCCTTCAGAATTTGGATAAGGTGTCTGATACCAAACTGTCTATGCCTTTGATATACTGCAGTGCGAAATCAGATTCTGATATAACAAGCCCCACCTTTTTAACATGTTGTGTTGGTCACTATGTACTATTGCTTTATGTCCTGTTAAAAGGGAATAAAATTTACAGGAAGACCACACCACAGTTAGTGCTTCCTTCTCAGTGATACCATAATTTCTCTTGTGGTTGGATATAATTCTGCTTGCAAAAGCTATTGGGTAATGCTGTCTTGTTAAATGGGGCATCCTGTCTGATGTGTCTGTTGCTAAGTGGAATGGAAAAATAAAACATCGATGGACTAGAAGTGGTGGAAATGATGAATTATCCTTTATTTAAATGAATTCTTATTTACATTCCTGTGTCTATTTCCTAGGTGATTTATGTTTGAAAACGTGATCTGGTGCAATTAACATGGATTCCCATATAAATTATCTGTAAAACCTGATCAAACAGAAATATGTTTAAGTTGTGTCTTGTTTTATGTTTCTGGCCAGTGGCTAAAATTGCATCTAACTTGTGTGAGTCTGACCATTATTATTATTACTATTATTTGTTTTGTGGATCAAATCAGTATACACTCCTGGAAATGGAAAAAAGAACACATTGACACCGGTGTGTCAGACCCACCATACTTGCTCCGGACACTGCGAGAGGGCTGTACAAGCAATGATCACACGCACGGCACAGCGGACACACCAGGAACCGCGGTGTTGGCCGTCGAATGGCGCTAGCTGCGCAGCATTTGTGCACCGCCGCCGTCAGTGTCAGACAGTTTGCCGTGGCATACGGAGCTCCATCGCAGTCTTTAACACTGGTAGCATGCCGCGACAGCGTGGACGTGAACCGTATGTGCAGTTGACGGACTTTGAGCGAGGGCGTATAGTGGGCATGCGGGAGGCCGGGTGGACGTACAGCCGAATTGCTCAACACGTGGGGCGTGAGGTCTCCACAGTACATCGATGTTGTCGCCAGTGGTCGGCGGAAGGTGCACGTGCCCGTCGACCTGGGACCGGACCGCAGCGACGCACGGATGCACGCCAAGACCGTAGGATCCTACGCAGTGCCGTAGGGGAGCGCACCGCCACTTCCCAGCAAATTAGGGACACTGTTGCTCCTGGGGTATCGGCGAGGACCATTCGCAACCGTCTCCATGAAGCTGGGCTACGGTCCCGCACACCGTTAGGCCGTCTTCCGCTCACGCCCCAACATCGTGCAGCCCGCCTCCAGTGGTGTCGCGACAGGCATGAATGGAGGGACGAATGGAGACGTGTCGTCTTCAGCGATGAGAGTCGCTTCTGCCTTGGTGCCAATGATGGTCGTATGCGTGTTTGGCGCCATGCAGGTGAGCGCCACAATCAGGACTGCATACGACCGAGGCACACAGGGCCAACACCCGGCATCATGGTGTGGGGAGCGATCTCCTACACTGGCCGTACACCACTGGTGATCGTCGAGGGGACACTGAATAGTGCACGGTACATCCAAACCGTCATCGAACCCATCGTTCTACCATTCCTAGACCGGCAAGGGAACTTGCTGTTGCAACAGGACAATGCACGTCCTCATGTATCCCGTGCCACCCAACGTGCTCTAGAAGGTGTAAGTCAACTACCCTGGCCAGCAAGATCTCCGGATCTGTCCCCCATTGAGCATGTTTGGGACTGGATGAAGCGTCGTCTCACGCAGTCTGCACGTCCGGCACGAACGCTGGTCCAACTGAGGCGCCAGGTGGAAATGGCATGGCAAGCCGTTCCACAGGACTACATCCAGCATCTCTACGCTCGTCTCCATGGGAGAATAGCAGCCTGCATTGCTGCGAAAGGTGGATATACACTGTACTAGTGCCGACATTGTGCATGCTCTGTTGCCTGTGTCTATGTGCCTGTGGTTCTGTAAGTGTGATCATGTGATGTATCTGACCCCAGGAATGTGTCAATAAAGTTTCCCCTTCCTGGGACAATGAATTCACGGTGTTCTTATTTCAATTTCCAGGAGTGTAGTTGCTTGTAAAATTGATGTGGGATAAATCAATACAAAAAAAGTTATTGCAACATGTTGTTGTTGTGGTCTTCAGTCCTGAGACTGGTTTGATGCAGCTCTCCATGCTACTCTATCTTGTGCAAGCTTCTTCATCTCCCAGTACCTACTGCAGGCTACATCCTTCTGAATCTTCTTAGTGTATTCATCTCTTGGTCTCCATCTATGATTTTTACCCTCCACACTGCCCTCCAATACTAAATTGGTGATCCCTCGATGTCTCAGAACATGTCCTACCAACCGATCCCTTCTTCTAGTCAGGTTGTGCCACAAGCTCCTCTTCTCCCCAATTCTATTCAATACCTCCTCATTAGTTATGTGAACTACACATCTAATCTTCTAATTCTTCTGTAGCACCACATTTCAAAAATTTCTATTCTCTTCTTGTCTAAACTATTTATCGTCCACGTTTCACTTCCATACATGGCTACACTCCATACAAATACTTTCAGAAACGACTTCCTGACATTTAAATCTATACTTGATGTTAAAAAATTTTTCTTCTTCAGAAACACTTTCCTTGCCATTGCCAGTCTACATTTTATATCCTCTCTACTTCGACCTTCATCAGTTATTTTGCTCCCCAAATAGCAAAACTTCTTTACTACTTTAAGCGTCTCATTTCCTAATTTAATTCCCTCAGCATCACCCGACTTAATTCGACTAAATTCCATTATCCTCGTTCTGCTTTTGTTGATGTTCATCTTATACCCTCATTTCTAGACACTGTCCATTCCGTTCAACTGCTCTTCCAAGTCCTTTGCTGTCTCTGACAGAATTACAATGACATCGGCAAACCTCAAAGTGTTTATTTCTTCTCCAAAGATTTTAATACCTACTCCGAACTTTTCTTTTGTTTCCTTTATTGCTTGGTCAATATACACATTGAATAACATCGGTGATAGGCTACAACCCTGTCTCACTCCCTTCCCAACCACTGCTTCCCTTCCGTATCCCTCGACCCTAATAACTGCCATCTGGTTTCTGTACAAATTGTAAATAGCCTTTTGCTCCCTGTATTTTACCCCTGCCATCTTCAGAATTTGAAAGAGTATTCCAGTCAACATTGTCAAAAGCTTTCTCTAAGTCTACAAATGCTAGAAACGTAGGATTGTCATTCCTTAATCTTTCTTCTAAGATAAGTCGTAGGGTCGGTATTGCCTCACCTGTTCCAACATTTCTACGGAATCCAAACTGATCTTCCCCGAGGTCGGCTTCTGTCAGTTTTTCCATTCGTCTGTAAAGAATTCATGTTAGTATTTTGCAGCTCTGACTTATTAAACTGATAGTTCGGTAATTTTCACATCTGTCAACACCTGCTTTCTGTGGGTTTGGAATTATTATATTCTTCTTGAAGTCTGAGGGTATTTTGCCTGTCTCATACATCTTGCTCACCAGATGGTAGAGTTTTGTCAGGACTGGGTCTCCAAAGGCTGTCAGTAGTTCTAATGGAATATTGTCTACTCCGGGGGCCTTGTTTCTGCTCAGGTCTTTCAGTGTTCTGTCAAACTCTTCATGCAGTATCATATCTCCCATTTCATCTTCATCTACATCCTCTTCCATTTCCATAATATTGTCCTCAGGTACATTGCCCTTGTATAAACCCTCTATATACTCCTTCCACCTTTATGCTTTCCCTTCTTTGCTTAGAACTGGGTTTCCATCAAAGCTCTTGATATTCATGGAAGTGGTTCGCCTTTCTCCAAAGGTCTTTTTTTAATTTTCCTGTAGGCAGTATCTTACCCCTAGTGAGATAAGCCTCTACATCCTTACATTTGTCTTCTAGCCAACCTTGCTTATCCATTTTGCACTTCCTGTCGATATCATTTTTGACACGTTTGTATTCCTTTTTTCCTGCTTCATTTACTGCATTTTTATATTTTCTCCTTTCATCAATTAATTTCAATATTTCTTCTGTTACCCAAGGGTTTCTACTAGCCCTCGTCTTTTTACCTATTTGATCCTCTGCTACCTGCACTATTTCATGCCTCAAAGCTACCCATTTTTCTTCTACTGTATTCCTTTCCCCCATTCCTGTCAATTGTTCCCTTATGCTCTCCCTCAAACTCTGTACAACCTCTGGTTTTTTCAGTTTATCCAGATCCCATCTCCTTAAATTCCCACCTTTTTGCAGTTTTTTCAGTTTTAATCTACAGTGCATAACCAATAGATTGTGGTCAGAGTCCACATCTGCCCCTGAAAATGTCTTACAATTTAAAACCTGGTTCCTAAATTTCTGTCTTACCATTATATAATCTGTCTGATACCTTTTAGTATCTCCAGGGTTCTTCCGTGTATACAGCCTTCTTTCATGATTCTTGAACCAAGTGTTAGCTATGATTAAGTATTGCTCTGTGCAAAATTCTACTAGGCGGCTTCCTCTTTCATTTCTTAGCCCCAATCCATATTCACCTACTATGTTTCCTTCTCTCCCTTTTCCTACTCTCGAATTCCAGTCACCCATGACCATTAAATTTTCGTCTCCCTTCACTACTTGAATTATTTCTTTTATCTCATCATACATTTCATCATTTTCTTTGTCATCTGCAGAGCTAGTTGGCATATAAACTTGTACTATTGTAGCAGGCGTGGGCTTCGTGTCTATCTTCGCCACAATAATGCGTTCACTATGCTGTTTGTAGTAGCTTATCCTTACTCCTATTTTTTCTTCATTATTAAACCTACTCCTGCATTACCCCTATTCGATTTTGTATTTATAACCCTGTATTCACCTGACCAAAAGTCTTGTTCCTCCTGCCACCGAACTTCACTAATTCCCACTATATCTAACTTTAACCTATCCATTTCCCTTTTTAAATTTTCTAACCTACCTGCCCGATTAAGGGATCTGACATTCCACACTCCGATCCGTAGAATGCCAGTTTTCTTTCTCCTGATAATGACGTCCTCCTGTGTAGTCCCCACCCGGAGATCCGAATGGGGGACTATTTTACCTCCTTTATATTTTACCCAAGAGGACGCCATCATCATTTAATCATACAGTAAAGCTGCAGGCCCTGGGGAAAAATTACAGTTGTAGTTCCCCCTTGCTTTCAGCCGTTCACAGTACCAGAACAGCAAGGCCATTTTGGTTAGTGTTACAAGGCCAGATCAGTCAATCATCCAGACTATGGCCCCTGCAACTACTGAAAAGGCTGCTGCCCCTCTTCAGGAACCATATGTTTGTCTGGCCTCTCAACCGATACCCCTCCACTGTGGTTCCACCTACGGTATGGTTATCTGTATCATTGAGGCATGCAAGCCTCCCCACCAACGGCAAGGTCCATGGTTCATGGGGGGAGGTATTGCAACATATAGAACATGAAAGTCACACAGGTTTTTCACAAAATTTAACTAAAGGCTCTTTACTAACAGCAAGTAGAACATTATAATACTGACATTATTTTTACTTGTATAGCATAGGTTCTAATACCTACAGCTTCATATAATATATTATCTTATTTTATTATGTGCTGTGTGCGTGCACAGGATTATGTATATACTCACTCAGTAAAAACGAAAATAGTGAAAGATCTTTGACTTACACCTGTCTCAATTAATGAAAGACTGATGACTCTTAGAGTACCCATTGGTTCATACAGATTCATCACCTTCGTCTCTGCATATGCTCCTACTTTAAACAGTGATGAAGACACAAAGAATCAGTTCTACCACCAACTGAACAGTACTCTCTCTAAAATACCCATTCAAGATAAATTAATTTTACTTGGTGATTTCAATGCCAGAGTGGGAAGGGACAGCCATTTTTGGAGAGACGTCATGGGTAAACAAGGGGTGGGAAACTGCAATGCAAATGGGTTGTTACTTCTTGGTCTATGTGCTGAGCACAAGCTTTTCATCTCCAATACCCAATTCCGTTTGCGTAACCGCTATAAGACCACATGGATGCACCCACGCTCCAAACATTGGCATCTTATAGACTATGTTATTACGTGACAGCGTGACAAGAAAGACATTCTCATCACAAAAGCAGCACTAAACATCGATGAGTGCTGGACTGACCATAGACTTTTAGTCAGCCATTTGAGAGTACCAAAGTATCGCAAGCCACGATCCCACTTTTCAAACCCACCACGCAGAAAATTCAACATAAGCAACTTGAACAACAAAAATGTTCGCTCACACTTCCAAGACATACTGTCTGAACAACTTAACAAAGCTCCTGCAACCACAGATGACGTCGAACACGAATGGACCACATTAAAGAACATCATCAAAGAAACTGCTGAGAATGTTGTTGGTTTTAGTGCACGGAAAAGAAATGACTGGTTTGGTGACAACCATGGAGAAATCCAAGCCATCATCAATGCAAAGCAGGATGC
The DNA here is from genome assembly GCF_023898315.1 of Schistocerca nitens. Taxonomy (NCBI): domain Eukaryota; kingdom Metazoa; phylum Arthropoda; class Insecta; order Orthoptera; family Acrididae; genus Schistocerca; species Schistocerca nitens. Next base: position 20,033,466 of record NC_064620.1, on the reverse strand, counting down.
GTACCTGTCCCTTGCTCAAGATCCGTCCTGCGCAGAAAAGAAAGCACACTTTCAAGAACTCAAGCAGAAATGTCAAAGTGAAATACGAGTAATCAAGAACAAATGGTGGCAACAGAAAGCCACAGAACTCCAAAATCTTTCCGATGCAAGGAACCTGCGTGGCTTCTACGCTGGTATTAAAGAGCTGTATGGACCTATCCGCTCCTCATCAGGAACACTGAAAGCTGCTGACAACTCCACCATTCTTACTGAAAGTCAGGACATCTTAAATCATTGGAAAGAGCACTTCAGCTCACTGTTAAACTGTCCTTCTACTGCCACTGGAGATTTTCTCAAAAATGTCCCACAGCACTCTCCAAAATCCTGGATGGCTGATCCTCCAACTTTTCAAGAATTTTGCAAGGCACTCAAAGAGTGTGAAACCTGGGAAGGCTCCTGGACCTGACAGCATCCCGATGGAGCTTATTGAGGGTGGCAGCTTGCCTCTAAAAACTAGACTCTTCTCACTCATTCTATTAATGTGGGAAACCCGCATGGTACCAGCTGACTTGAAGAACTCCACAATCTCAATACGGGTTTAGACCTTCAAGAGGGACAATTGACATGATCTTCTGTACATGACAACTACGGGAGAAGTGCAGAGAACAGCAAAATCCTTTACTACTTGTTTTCTACGATCTAGAAAAGGCCTTTGATACAGTTCCCAGAGAAGCCATGTGGATGGTCTTAAAACGCTTCAGCTGCCATGAACATTTTGTTGACCTGATTGAAGCTCTCCACGATGATATGACTGGACAGGTCCTCTGCCAGAATGAAACGACTGGTGAATTCCCAATTACAAGTGGGCTTAAACAAGGATGCGTTCTTGCACCAATATTATTTGCATTGTATCTGGCAGCTATGCTTTACGAGACAACCCGTAAACAATGCAGGAATAGAACTAAAGTACAGGTTTGATGGAGGATTATTCAACCAGTCCAGACTCCATTCAAAAAGGTTCAGCAGTACCACTCGTGTGACGGAGCTGCAGTATGCTGATGACAATGCTTCTCCAGCTCATTCACCTGCAGAGTTGCAGCTGTCAGTTGATTCCTTCAGCAGGGCGTATGAACGATTTGGTCTCTCCATTAATATTCCAAAGACAAAGGTGATGGCGCAGACAACTCCTGGCTCCTCCGTTCCTGACTTCAGCATATCCATTTATGATACACCCTTGGAACAAGTGGACCATTTCCTCTACCTGGGAAGCATACTGTCATCTAACTGCTCATCTGGAAAAGATGTGGAGAATAGATTACGTGCTGCCCATGTAGCATTTGGACCTCTTACAAAGCATGTCTTCCTGAATAAAGACCTAACACTGTACGCCAAACTGATGGTGTACAAAGCTGTAGTCATTTCCACCTTGCTATATGGTTGCGAAACCTGAAGAAACTAGAACGCTTCAACCAACAGAAGCTAAGATATATCATGAACCTGAAATGGGATGACTTCATATCCAACATGGCTGTTCTAGAGAAAGCAAAAATGCATAGCATGGAAGCTCTTATCATTGCGCATCAACTCAGATGGGTTGGACATGTCCAGCGGATGAGAAATGACAGACTTCCACGCCAAATGCTGTACAGCGAAGTGAGCACAGGTAAAAGGCCACGAGGTGCCCCTCTCAAACGTTATAAGGATCAGTACAAGAAAAATCTGAAAAACTTGAACATCGATCCGAGTAACTGGTCCACAATAGCAGAAGACCGAAGTCGCTGGCGCTCAGTTACCTCAAATGCTCTTCAAAACTTTGAGCTGGAACGTCGAAGAATGGAGAATGACAAACGCCAGAGATGTAAACTCCTCCAGGCTCAGCCACGTCCTCCTCTTCCATCAGCTGTAATGTCTGTGGCCGCCTGTTCCACACTAGGATTGGATTGCTAAGCCATCAACGACACTTCCACGCCCTGAACCGTGACAAAGGAAATCTCAGGAGAGAAATGAAAACTTGGATACGAGTACCAGTCGACGACGACTCAGTAACAATTTTTAATTCTTCTTTATTTCTACAGACAACGTAAGATGTGCATGAAAACAGCTTAAGTGATGATTCTTTTGATGTATTTTTATTTATTAGGTCAGGCCAGATTCCAAAAATTCCTGGTTGGTGTAAAAATAGTGTTTTATTAAGAGAAATGCTACATCAATTTTAAATTTATTTACTTCCTGAGTTTCTTTTATTGGTGCTAGAAGGTGATTATATAATTTTATTTCCATACCTTTAACACCATTATCTTACAAGTTCGTTGAGTTGGTAATTAGGATTAAAGTTGATGGTGACAGTCCATATTTCTGTCAAATTTATTAATGCTTTTATTAGTATATAATATTTCTAGTATGTATTGGCTTGAAAGGGGCAATACATTCAGCTTCTTAAATAGTGGTTTATGTGTAACAGTATGTGCAATGGTTCCAAAACCTGTCAGCTGTTCTGCAGCCTGGTTTGCACAAGAATAATTGTGTGTGGCATTTAATGAAGTAATTTTTATGAAATATGTAAATACTGAAGGATAATATGAGAATGCTGCATGTCCACCAGTCTGATAAGACACGTCAAAATGAACTGCAGTTTGTTTTGTTGTGTCTTGTCAGACAGCTGGGTGTGCAGCACATTTTGTGATGAGATGTTATAAACACAAGTACACTGATAACAAAATGTTATGCTCTCTTCCACTTGATACTTAATTATGGAAGTAATTTTTAGGGTCAACATTCAGAATAATTTAATTTATTTAAACTCCAAAATAAAGCAGTCAGTACAATTTTATTCAAACAAAAATCAAGAACACATGAACCATGATAACACCCGCTATACTACTGCAGGGAATGAGCATTTGATCCATCTTCTACTCAAGCAACTGGACAATTTCCTGTATGACCATCAATGTTCAAAATTACCATCTACAGTCTAGCTTGCTCACAGTGATATCCTCAACTATGTACTGTTATTGTTTTGGTATTTATGATTGCATGTTGTTGCTTGATTACAGCTAATGATGCCTTCCAATGCTTAGCACTGTCTTTTCATATTTTGGATGATCTGAAGATGGTTGCAGATAGTGACTGAAACTAGTTATCAAACTTTAATTGTGAAAGGAAAATTGTGGTCTAGGCATTAAAAGCTTTTACTTTTAATTTTTTTTTTTTTAATTTGATAAAAAACATTAAGACCGCCATCTCTCCCCCTGACCATGTCAGGTTTCACTGGAAAAAGTATATAATAGACTAACTACAAATCCATTTTAGAATTCTCAGACTGTTTAAAACAATTCTTATTTATTATTCAGTCTCAGTTGCACATTTCAAATTACATGGCATGTTTTGATCACTCCGAATCATGTTCAGAGCTAAGTAGGTGCATCAACAAGCACTCTTGCTGTTCATAACCTCATATCAGAGTACTTACATTTGAGGAAGGTCCAGAGTGATCAGAACATGTCATGTAATTAGAATGTTGCAACTGAGACTGAAGAACAAACAAGAGTTGTTTTAAACATAAATACACTTGCTGATTCTCTTCAGATGAATAACTCTCAGACTGTCATACTTCAAGTTAAGTTAATGACAACAACAGTGTGAAGAATGTCCAGTTTGAAAGTTTATGCGCTGTTGCTATCAAAGTCAGTATTACATTCCATTGAAAACAATTATACGCAGTTTCCTGTGAGGGTTTCTCATATACTCAAGGTTATCACACATTGACTCAGAACAGCATAGCCTGGCCATGGACAATGATAATAATGGAATATCTGGTGGTAGTAAGACCTTGAAAAGTGCAGACTTGTTGATAAAACTCTGAGTAAACTATTGTTTTATTGTTATTGTATTATTGTCTAGCTAACAATTTAGCATCATCTCTCTCCAATGTACACAGAAAATCTAAGTCAGTTTTCTTCTACCCTGTTCCTGTGATGCGACTAGTTTTGTCAATCATACAGAAAACTCCTCTAGCCAAGTTAGGGGCAGTCGGTACGTTATTTTGACAAATTCACTACAAACATCATTTACCATCATTGCTGTGTTACAATATATTACAATAGGACAATAATAATAATAATAATAATAATAATAATAATTTTATTGTCTTTAAGCCATTACAGCAATAGACAAAGTCATACATATAATACAATACAGTACAGTACATGCTATAAAAGGACAGAATTGTTAAGAACTTTACAGTTTAATATCACAGGTCATGAAATCCTTTACATTGTAGAATGGGTTTACAACTAACCAGTCATAAAGTGTTTGTTTGTATTGTTGCTCTGGTAAATTTTGTATACCTTGTGGAAGTTTGTTAAATAATTTGTGGCCCATAAGTTCATAACTGTTAACTGATTTTGACAGTCTGTGGTAGGGCGTATAGATAGAGCTGTTTGTCCTAGTGCTGTAACAATGTATATTTGCCCTGCATTTTACTTTAGGTAAGTTCTTTTTTGTGTAGATTAAAACATAATAAATATATAGGTTTATTACTGTCATGATTTTTTGTTGAATAAACAAAGGTTTACAATGAGCCTTGTATGGTGAGCCTGTAATTATCCTAATAGCTTTCTTTTGCAGCAATAGTATATCATGCACACAAGTGGAGTTTCCCCATAAAATAATGCCATAGGATATGATGCTTTGGAAAAATGTAAGATACTCTAACATAATTTTTAGGTACACAGTGCATTAATCGCCTTAACAAATAGATTACCCTAGACAATTTACCGCTAATATACTTAATATGTGGATTCCAAGAAAGTTTATCATCCAAATATACCCCCAAAAATTTAACACAACTAGGATCATCTGATGGAAATTTGTCTTTTAAACTAAATACCATCTGCTGGGTTTTGCTTTCATTAAGCAAGAACCCATTTGCTTTAAACCAGAGTGAAGCTTGCTCAATTGTCTCTGTAACACATGTTTTAAGGCTATCAAGATCATTACTGCTGTTCAGAAATGTTGTATCATCAGCATAGAGTACTGTTCTGGATTTGATAAATGATGGCAGGTCATTTATCATTATTAGGAAAAGGAAAGGGCCCAGCACGGATCCCTGCGGAACACCTACCTCAACTTGTTCTATACTGGACATTTCTTTCCCAACACAGACGGCTTGCTTACGGTTTTGTAAATATGATCTTAATAGCTTAAGGCTGTTACCTTTAACACCGTAAAAGTCCATTTTCTCGAGTAGTAGTGTATGTTCTACACAGTCAAAGGCTTTGCTTAGGTCACAAAAAGTCACTTGGGCAAAGCATTTATCTTCAAATACTTGATGGATATTACACACATACAATAAAAAGCAGTTACAGGAAATCTGGAATTTTAATCTGAAAATCCCAGTTCAATCTTTTGATGAAGTAAAGTGACATCATGCATCAGTCTGGGTGTAAAGAGAATTGAATTGTTTGATTCTCAGATAGTTGGTCTCCCTCAGTGGAAGAAGAAAGAAACGAAAAAATGCACTCTCCTCTGCACAGAATGATTTGTTTTTACTGAAATTCAGATGCAGAAAATCTTGTTTACTGGGAGTGACCCAGTGATTGAGACTTAATGGTGCACTCCAGTAGAGATTTTTGAAACCTTAGGACGAATGGTTGAGGATGTATAGCCATTTGAAATTGAGTCAGTCTTTTGTAATCAGTGTATGTGGCTGGTAATTTCCATCATACATTTAGATATTGATAATGTTTTCATTACTAAATAATTAATTTGGATAAGATTTTATATTAGTCAAAGTCTCTGGCATCTGAGTCATGAAATTCACAGTTATCATCAAAACTTACAAGCATAAAAATCTTGCAAACTAAAGTAACTGTAAAATAACAAAAGAAAAACAAGAAATAAGAGGAAAAAACCTTTACATTGTGAGATAAACGAAATGACACATAAATCATCTGGCAACAGAAAATAGCAAATAAATACATTTCAAATGATGACTAATTTTTACACATGCTTAGAAATAATTCCTATTTATTCTTGTAATTTAGGAAGACAAACTGAAGCTACTGCAACAAAATATGGGACTGGATGTTCATTCTTGTTATGTATCAATTCAAGAACCTTATACAGAGACATGTAAACTAAGTCTAGAAACTCTGGAGTCATACCTGCCTAGACCGATACTTACTAATTTTCTGAGAGAGATACGTCTGGTGGGCTGCAATATAAGGACTTTAGGTAATATTCTGTTAGATTAATATAAATTTAATGTCTTTATTTATTGTGCTGAATTGGTATGGGTGATGATGAAATGACATCATTTAAATTTTTTGGCCTTTTTAAAATTTCTGTCTTCTATCTTCTATTCTTATTATGGTACATTCATGTTAATACAGTGCATGCTTTTGATACTATTCTTTTGACAATAAAAGATTGTATTTCTCCATCCCAAGAATGAAGTAATGATCATGTTTAACTTGTTTCTTCTTTTGCAATTCACAACTATTGTTTCTGGCATTACAGAGTTTTGATTACTTCCATTGACCAATTCCACAAACGGCAACAATACCCACTAAATTCATTAAGTGTTATCCATTTAAAACTACACTGAAGCTCTACAAAAGTATTCATACTAATTCTGAAATAATATGGATGGTACAATTTAAAGCCATACTGAATGTTAATTGATGCCACTGTTTCAAGAATACTAAAAGGGTTTTCATAGACTGTTACCAATCACAAAGTTTTTTTGTCTTGCTTAAATTACTTAATAAAGTAACATGTTTTGAGATATAAACTTCATCTTCAGGCTATAGTGGCAATTCAAAGAACATTTAAAATAATACACATCGATATTAAGGTTGTTTTTATTGCAGTCTTGGCATGTGTTGTGCTCATCCGAAGAAAAAATAAAGAAAACATAGTATCAGGGAATATTTGTTCTGTATGTGGGTGTGCTGTTTACATAATTTTAAAAAAATGGTAAACTCATTCTGTTTTATGAAATAGCTATCTTCCTGTGTTATGTTCAGTTACATTTATTGCTATGCTTCCATGGATCTCGTTAACCATATATTTTTTATATATTTTTTGTAATAACCAACATCACTTGATTTTGAGACGTTTATTTCAATTCCTGGTTTCAATAAAATCATGCTGTCACCTTCAGATTTGCATTACAATTTGTGTATATGTTCACATACATGTGTTGTTGACATTTTGAGAATGTAGTATAAATACACCACTGTTCATTGACTTAGAAAGGACACGTAAATAGCAATATCATTGCAATTCTTTAAAATAATTTTATATTGTTGTTATTAACATTAAATTGTGACAGTCTCTCTTATTGTAATATATTATGAAAAGGATAGTTGCTACGCACCTTATAGTGGAAATGCTGATCTGCAGGTAGGCACAACAAAAAGACTGTCACAAATTAAGCTTTCAGCCAACAAAGCCTTTGTCAAGATTAGACATTAGACAACACACACACACACACACTCATGCAAACACAACTCACACGGACATGATGTCTCTGACAACTGAAGCCCACTGTGAGCAGCAGCAGCAGTGCATGATGGAAGAGGCAACTGGGTGGGGATCAAGGTGGGGAAATGGTAGGGCAGCTGGTGCAGTTGATAGATTAGACAGAGGGCAGGGAAGAGGTGGAAGGGGGGATAACAGATAAGGAGAGAAGTGCCTTCTTGTTTTGACAGGGTGCGTTGGTGGAATAGAGGGCTGTCTGGTGCTGAAATGGGAACTGGAAAGGGGCTAGATGGGTGATGACAATAACTAATGAAGGTTGAGGCCGGAGGGTTACGGGAACCTAGTATATATTGCAGGGTGTGCTCCTACCTGCACGTTTCAGAAAAGCTGGTGTTACTGTGAAGGATACATATGGCACAGGCTGTGACACAGTCATTGAAATGGAGAATGTCGTGTTGGGTGGTGTGCTCAGGGTGGTCCAGTTGTTTCTTGGCCACAGTTTGTCGGTGGCCCTTCTTGTGGACAAACAAATTGTTGGTTGTCATGCCCACTGTGCTGCATTCTATGTGGGGCTGCATTCTGAACTGTTCAAGGCAGGGCTCAATGTCAGGTTTGCTGTTGGAAAGGTTTTGGGGTTAGGTTACAAAGTCATATTTCCAATGAATATTACGTATGAAGGAAAGTAGGTCCTTCACCAAAGCAGCATGATCAATTGCAGGTTTAGTGGTGAAAGTGAGGCCCTTAGCTAAAACAGATAATTCACAAAAGGGGAGTGCTTTAGAAGAGACGTTAAGGACACTGTACTGTTTTGACTGGTTCTTGGGATTATGGGTTATTCTTGATCTGGGAGACAGTTGTGATGGCTGTGTGATGTTAAGGAGGTTGGCAAAGCTCAGTTTGTAGGAGGGGAGTGTTGGTTGATGGTGTGGCTGTTTAGAGAGCTGCAGGTGGACAGGAAGGGAGATACCACTGTTCAGGTAGTTTCAGAGAAGGTGGGACAGCTTTTTGAGGTGAAGTCTGGCAATGATTTCCATACAAATTTTCATTGATAAACATCAGAGAGGCATCATAAAGGTGTGCAGAAGACATTGCAAGCGACAGATAACACCATGATTGACTCATCAATAATGAAATCATAACAAGTTTTGTTTTGACTGCCATCTTGTTTCTGCTGCACAGTAGAACTGATTGTGATGAAGTGTTTTAAGTCTCTGAGAAACCTACTGATATAAATTGTTTTTTAATGTGTGCGAATACTTCTTCAAATGTGTTGATAAAATGTTATAAACCAACAGGTAATAATATGTGCATCATATGTGCATTTACTATTTTATTTTTTAAGACATGATTTTAATGTTGCAGATTTTATTTCTAGCTTCCAGTATATGAATAAGTCTGATGAGAATGTCAGTTTAGTGATAAAGTGGCTGACATTATTTAAAATTACTATTTATTTTTATTTCATGCCTAAATACCAATGGGAACAAAAGCTGTTCTGGATCTATATCTAGATGCATACTTTGCAACCATTGTAAAGTGTATGGCAGAAGATACATGACATGCTTTTTTTTTCTTTTATCATTCCAATGAGATGTGGAGTGTGTTTAATGGCTCTTGGCATGCTGTAATTAGTCTAATCTGGTCTTCTTGGTCCTTACAGGAGTGGTATGTAAGGCACTGAATCATATTTTTACAGAAATTTATCTTAATATTGGTTCTTCAAAACTGTAAGCAGACATTTTGGGGTAATTGGCATCTATCTTCAAGTATCCGCCAGATCTACATCTACACCTACACTGATACTCCACATCTGGAGGGCACTCATTATCACTACTTGTCACTTTCTTTTCTGTTCCACTCGCAAACAGAGCAAGGGAAAAATGACTGTATGTCCGCCTCCACATGAGCACTAATTTCTCGTATCTTATCTTTGTGGTTCTGCAGTTAACTTCGTGTGCCAGTTCTCTGAATTTTCTCAGTTGTGTTTCTTGAAAAGAATGTCACCTTCCTGAGGCATCTCTGTAACACTTACGTTTTGCTTGAACCAACCAGTAGCAAATCTCTGAATTGTTTTGATGTCTTCCTTCAATCTGACCTGGTTTTTTTTTTTTTTTTTTTTTTTTTTTTTTTTTTTTTTTTTTTTTTTTGTCAACAGTCTACTGACTGGTTTGATGCGGCCCGCCACGAATTCCTTTCCTGTGCTAACCTCTTCATCTCAGAGTAGCACTTGCAACCTACATCCTCAATTATTTGCTTGACGTATTCCAATCTCTGTCTTCCTCTACAGTTTTTGCCCTCTACAGCTCCCTCTAGTACCGTGGAAGTCATTCCCTCATGTCTTAGCAGATGTCCCATCATCCTGTCCCTTCTCCTTATCAGTGTTTTCCCCATATTCCTTTCCTCTCCGATTCTGCGTAGAACCTCCTCATTCCTTACCTTATCGGTCCACCTAATTTTCAACATTCGTCTATAGCACCACATTTCAAATGCTTCGAGTCTCTTCTGTTCCGGTTTTCCCACAGTCCATGTTTCACTACCATACAATGCTGTACTCCAGACGTACATCCTCAGAAATTTCTTCCTCAAATTAAGGCCGGTATTTGATATTAGTAGACTTCTCTTGGCCAGAAATGCCTTTTTTGCCATAGCGAGTCTGCTTTTGATGTCCTCCTTGCTCCGTCCGTCATTGGTTATTTTACTGCCTAGGTAGCAGAATTCCTTAACTACTTTGACTTCGTGACCATCAATCCCGATGTTAAGTTTCTCGGTGTTCTCATTTCTACTACTTCTCATTACCTTCGTCTTTCTCCGATTTACTCTCAAACCATACTGTGTACTCATTAGACTATTCATTCCATCCAGCAGATCATTTACTTCTTCTTCACTTTCACTCAGGATAGCAATGTCATCAGCGAATCGTATCATTGATATTCTTTCGCCTTGTATTTTAATTCCACTCCTGAACCTTTCTTTTATTTCCATCATTGCTTCCTCAATGTACAGATTGAAGAGTAGGGGCAAAAGGCTACAGCCTTGTCTTACACCCTTCTTAATACAAGCACTTCGTTCTTCATCGTCCACTCTTATTATTCCCTCTTGGTTGTTGTACATATTGTATATGACCCGTCTCTCCCTATACCTTACTCCTACTTTTTTCAGAATCTCGAACAGCTTGCACCATTTTATATTGTCAAACGCTTTTTCCAGGTCGACAAATCCTATGAAAGTGTCTTGATTTTTCTTTAGCCTTGCTTCCCTTATTAGCCGTAACGTCAGAATTGCCTCTCTCGTCCCTTTACTTTTCCTAAAGCCAAACTGATCGTCACCTAGCGCATTCTCAATTTTCCTTTCCATTCTTCTGTATATTATTCTTGTAAGCAGCTTCGATACATGATCTGTTAAGCTGATTGTGCGATAATTCTTGCACTTGTCAGCTCTTGCCGTCTTGGGAATTGTGTGGATGATGCTTTTCCGAAAGTCAGATGGTATATCGCCAGACTCATATATTCTACACACCAACGTGAATAGTCGTTTTGTTGCCACTTCCCCCAATGATTTTAGAAATTCTGATGGAATATTATGTATCCCTTGTGCCTTATTTGACCGTAAGTCCTCCAAAGCTCTTTTAAATTCCGATTCTAATACTGGGTCCCCTATCTCTTCTAAATCGACTCCTGTTTCTTCTTCTATCACATCATACAAATCTTCACCCTCATAGAGGCTTTCAATGTATTCTTTCCACCTATCTGCTCTCTCCTCTGCATTTAACAGTGGAATTCCCATTGCACTCTTAATGTTACCATCGTTGCTTTTAATCTCACCAAAGGTTGTTTTGACTTTCCTGTATGCTGAGTCTGTCCTTTCGACAATCATATCTTTTTCGATATCTTCACATTTTTCCTGCAGCCATTTCGTCTTAGCTTCCCTGCACTTCCTATTTATTTCATTCCTCAGCTACTTGTACTTCTGTATTCCTGATTTTCCCGGAACATGTTTGTACTTCCTCCTTTCATCAATCAACTGAAGTATTTCTTCTGTTACCCATGGTTTCTTCGCAGCTACCTTCTTTGTACCTATGTTTTCCTTCCCAACTTCTGTGATGGCCCTTTTTAGATATGTCCATTCCTCTTCAACTGTACTGCCTACTGCGCTATTCCTTATTGCTGTATCTATAGCGTTAGAGAACTTCAAACGTATCTCGTCATTCCTTAGTACTTCCGTATCCCACTTCTTTGCGTATTGATTCTTCCTGACTAATGTCTTGAACTTCAGCCTACTCTTCATCACTACTATATTGTGATCTGAGTCTATATCTGCTCCTGGGTATGCCTTACAATCCAGTATCTGATTTCCGAATCTCTGTCTGACCATGATGTAATCTTCCCATATCTCCTGGCCTTTTCCAAGTATACCTCCTCCTCTTGTGATTCTTGAACAGGGTATTCGCTATTACTGGCTGAAACTTGTTACAGAACTCAATTAGTCTTTCTCCTCTTTGATTCCTTGTCCCAAGCCCATATTCTCCTGTAACCTTTTCTTCTACTCCTTCCCCTACAACTGCATTCCAGTCGCCCATGACTATTAGATTTTCGTCCCCCTTTACATACTGCATTACCCTTTCAATATCCTCATACACTTTCTCTATCTGTTCATCTTCAGCTTGCGACGTCGGCATGTATATCTGAACTATCATTGTCGGTTTTGTTCTGCTGTCGATTCTGATTATAACAACCCAGTCACTGAACTGTTCACAGTAACACACCCTCTGCCCTACCTTCCTATTCATAACGAATCCTACACCTGTTATACCATTTTCTGCTGCAGTTGATATTACCCGATACTCATCTGACCAGAAATCCTTGTCTTCCTTCCACTTCACTTCACTGACCCCTACCATATCTAGATTGAGCCTTTGCATTTCCCTTTTCAGATTTTCTAGTTTCCCTACCACATTCAAGCTTCTGACATTCCACGCCCCGACTCATAGAACGTTATCCTTTCGTAGATTATTCAATCTTTGTCTAATGGTAACCTCCCCCTTGGCAGTCCCCTCCCGGAGATCCAAATGACATGGTACAGATTCCAAACACTGGAGCAGTCCCCCAAGAATAGGTTGCACCAGGTCCTGTATGGGTCACCTTGACAGGTGAACTACTCTTTCCTAAAATTCTCCCAATAAATTGAAGTTGACAATTTGCCTTCCCCACTGCAGTTCTCACTTGCTCGTTCCACATCATATTGCTCTGCAATGTTTCAAGTTTTCCAGCACTACCTTGAGGCTCTCCATTGAGTCAAACAAATTTGTGATTATGTGCCCTTCTTTGTACAGGTTCAATATCCACTATTAGTTCTATTTGCTATGAGTCCCACTCACTTGAGCATTTTCTAAGATAGAATGCACAAGCATTTTGCAAGTAGTCTCCCAACAGCTAGTATCAGTATTACCTATCAACTTCAATTATAACTTTAAAAATTCCCATACACCTCTTTCTTTTTTCCTCATTGCTTCCTAACTCATAATTACTTCATTAAGTAAATACAGCATATAAAGTACATATAGTACTCCAGAATTTGGCTTTCACTGACATAACTCATCATTATTTTTCACATCAAGTAGTTTACAACCCTGTGCTGTGGAATGTATCACACCTGTCATTATTCAGGTGTTGCATGTAGGTGGACTACCTAAAGGTTTTTGTGGTTGCCATTACTTGTCTGTATTAACTATTTGACTTGACCATATTGCTATATCTTGAGACTGAAGACTCTTTTCTTTAAGATGCCAAGTCCATACTAGCTGGAAATCTCAAACACCAACTGCTACAAAATAGTTAATGTGCTGTGTCTTTATTGTGCTTGTATTTCAGAACCATTCTATACAGTCTTTTTTCTTTCTTTTCTGCAGGATATGACTTTAATTTATTTTGCAGTGCATATTAACCATTGTTGTTTGTGCTGTGTACATCCTCCGTGGGTTTCCCTTGACAAGCGACATCATGACCACTATCATGCCTGGTGAGGTTTGATGTTTCACAGGAAATCTCCAAGGTAAGAAGTTGTTTTCATGGAATAACTGCCCTGACCAGCAAATGTCTCCAAGGGTAGGAAATCCAGGTGATCATCACCCATGCCCTGCAAATACTCTGTGTCCACTTTCACTCTCATGACATGCCCAAAAGGAACAGAAAATTTTCCACACATCATGCTAATGAAAAACAAACACTTTCTTACCAAAAGAACAAGATGCTTGCTCAATGTCATGATTATGCTTTTTCAATTAGATTGGCAGAGGAAACAATGCATTACTTACTGGGAAGTAGCATTGCAGCCGTTCCACCTTCTGTTATTTCTTTGGTTATTGATTGCCCTCAGAGTGGACGTACTGCCTTGCTGCACTGGATGAAAAATGGGATTTGTAATTTGGACACTGACTATGGTCAGTAATGTAGCCGACAGATGCACAGTTACTTTTCACAGTCTTTTGCTTTTGCTGTTCACAACTCCCCAATAATGCACAGTGATATGACCAGTCCACTATTGTTTAACCTTCGATAAGCCTCATCAGTAGTTTGCAGGCGAACCTCCACGTACTGCTACAATAGTTTCTTGTTGAACATCTATGTGCAGTAAAAACCTAATCACAAAGTTCACAGCTCTTGAAGAATAATCAGGTACATATGGAGCAGACAATGTCATTGTTTTTACACACAGTCTAATTGCTTAGCACTTATTTCACTGTTAAAATGATGCATTGTTGTCTTTCTAAGCAACACAGATTCCTTGTCTGAAACTCAGCCATGTACTGAGTGTCTCGTGACCAAAAATCAGGCTCTTATATATTATCACAATAATAGATATTGAAACTACACATTGTTCGAAGTTAAAATTTACAAAAATTACAATTAAAACTTAACTCATTAAATTAACAAAATGCATTCAAAAATTGGTTCTTTTTAACAGTTTCTTCTACTACAAGGGTTAAGCCGAATTATTTGTTTAAATCATGAAATTAACAAATATAAGTATGCAAACAATACTTTTGACAAAACTGGTTATTACTTTGGAATTAATTCAGGGCTGGTTTTGCTAACATGTTTTTGAAAAGATCCAAATAGATACTTTAAGATTACTAACATTTCGTCTTCAAAAGGTTTATAATAAGAACAGAATTTATATTTGTTTGTATGTCAACAATAGAATTTCAGCTACGAAACAATTACTAATTTCACACTATAATGAAAGATACTAACTAGTAATAGTCAAAATAAGTTAGAAAATCAATTACATACATAAAACTAAGCACAAAATTAGATCTGGTGTTATATTCTTTAAAACTAAGGGCCAGTCTTTCTCATTTATGAAAATGCAGATTATATTCACATATGTTAATGGTAATTAGTTAAAAGTAACAAAACGAATTTAAGGAGACAGATGGCAAAACGAGAGGGGAATTAAAATTGTCCCAGCTTGCTTTGCCACAACATGTCTAACATTATGGGTGGGAGGGTGGGGGATGGGGTGGGGGGGGGGGGGGGGGGGTAAATGTTATAATCCATAAAACACTGTATATAAAAGCAAGTTCCTTAACAAAATTTTCTTTTTATGTGTTTTATTCCTATCTACCCTTATTCATCAGATTGGGTCTGGTAGCTACAAGCTTTCTTATGTAAATAAAATCAGGTTGCTCAGTTTAGCATCTGGGTGTTCTATAATTGTAAATAATTATTACAAATGTTCATGGGTAAAATAATTTGAGAGCTTTAAGATGTATATACAGCTGTCTAAAGCTCTGTGAATGATCTTCGTTGAAGCATTCCATATGTATAATCACTGTCAACTTCTCAACCATCATTTCATACTGTCTCATGTTAGTACAATTATATACATTATGAAGAAATATAATGTATAGGTATATATGTCTCTTAAAATTTAGTAATGTTGTTGTCCAGTGTCAGACAATGGTGAGTATGTGTGCATTCAGCCAAAGATAGTACAATAGCAAAATATATTTGTACTGAAGATATTAATCCCACTTGATACTTCTAATCAGTTGGCTATTACATGTTTTGTAGGCTGGTCAGGTTTTTGCAGCTTCAGATCAAAGTCATTATCAGATGATCTGTTTAAAAAAGGAAGAAAACTAAGATATTAAGTACCAGGAAACTATAATGTATATAAAACTCATGGAACTGTACATACTTGAATAAGTTACATACCAACTCTTCTGTTGAACAGGCTTGAAGAAGTGCTCACAATGTAAACTTATATGCACTTGATTGTTGAAAGTGATGTTTACAGTTAACTATGTGACAGTATAAAATTATTATGTCTTAAGTTGCAATTTTTGTGATGGTTTACATGGTTTTCACAATTAAAATCTCGTCATAGCACAGAGAAGATAGCATTCATCCATCCATATCCATACTCTGCAAACCACTGTGAGGAGCATGGCAGAGTGTACAACCCATTCTACCCCCTATTAGGATTTATTCTTATTCCATTCTCTGGGAAGAATGACTCTGTGGGTAGTAATTATTCTAATATTATCCTCACAACCCCTGAGTCAGTGATAGGTAGGGGACTGTAGTATATTCCTAGAGTAATCATTTTAAGCCAGTTCTTGAAAGTTTGTTAATAGACTTTCTGGAGATAGTTTACATCCATCTCCAAAAGTCTGCAATTTCAGTTCCTTCGGTATCTCTGTGACACTCTCCCATGGATTAAACAAACCAGAGACCAATCGTCCTGCCCTTCTCTGTATACATTCAATATCCACTGTTCGTCCTATCTGGTATGGGTCCCACACACTTGATCAATATTCTAGGATGGGCCACACAAGTGATTTGTAAGCAATCTCATTAGTAGACTAATTGCACTTTCTCAGTATTCTACCAATAAACTGAAGTGTACCACCTTCTTTACCCACGACTGAACATATGTGATCATTACATTTCATATCCCTACAAAGTGCTACACCCAGTTATTTGTATGAGCGTGCTGACTCCAACAGTCATTCATTGATATCATAGACAGAGGATACTATGTTTTTTTTTCTTTTTGTGAAGTGCACAATTTTACATTGCTGAACATTCAGAGCAAGTTTCCAATCTCTGTGCCAAGTTGAAATCTAATCAAGGTCTGACTGAATATTTAAGCAGCTTCTCTCAGATACTGTTTCATTATAGATAACTCCATCATCTGCGAAAAGCTTGATATTACTATTAATACTGTCTGCAATGTCATTAATATATAGCATGAACAGCAAGTGCCCCAACTCATTTCCCTGGGGCACACCCGAAGTTACTTCTACATCTGATGCTGACTCTTCATTCAAGATAACATGCTGTGTCCTTCCTCCCAAAAAGTCCTCAATCCAGTCACAAATTTCACTTGATACCCCATATTATCACAGTTTTGACAATAAGCATGGGTGCAGCACTGTGTCAAATGCTTTTCAAAATCAAGAAATACTGCATCTGTTTGGTTGCTTTGATCCAAAGCTTTCAGTATGTTGTGTGAGGAAGGGGTGAGTTGGGTTTCACATGATCAATGTTTTTGGAAACCATGCTGGTCGGTATTGAGGAGGTCATTCTGTTCAGTACACCTTTTTATGTTTGAACTCAGAATATGTTTTCAGATTCTACAAGAAATCGATGTCATGGATATTGGACAGTAGTTTTGTGGATCACTTGTACTACCCTTCTTATATACAGGTGTGATCTGCTGCCTTTTTCCAAGAACTGAGCACAGGTTGAGGGATCTACAACAGACTACAGTTACAAGAGGGGCTAACTCAGCTGGAAATTCAGTATAGAATCTGACAGGGATTCTGTCAGGACCTGGAGCTTTGTTCAATTTTAATGATTTCAGCTGTTTCTCAACACCATTGGCACTAATACGTATTTCATTAGTTTTTTGGACATATGAGTATTAAATTGGGACCATTCTCCCAGCTTTTTCTTTTAAAAGGAACATTTGAAAACAGGGTTCAGAATTTCAGCTTTCAAAACCTGTAACAGTGCAATTTAAATAAATAAATAGCATTGTACAAAATTGGCTGGTTGCTGTTATCTTCGATGTAAGAGTCAACCTATATTTTGTACACAGCCATGGGCTCAGAATGTCAGTTTTCAACAGAATAAAATTTCAGCTTTTGCTTTGCTACCCTCAATTTGAGTTCCTGTCTCATTCACTAGGGACTGGATACTAACTTTGGTGCCACTAACAGCCTTTACATACAACCAAAATTTCTTTGAGTTTTGTGAAATGTCATTTGACAGTAATCTGTTATGGTAGTCATTGAAGCAATGAGACATGTCTCTCTTGGCAGCCAAACATGTTTCATTCAGAATCTCTCTATCTTTAGCCCTATGCTTTGTTTTACACCTATTATGCAGAGATTGACTGAGATAACTGTGACATAAGAACAGATATGACACTGCATAGAAGACTGGAAATAATGGAAAGTCTGAAATAAAAACAACAGTATGGAAAGGATTGATTTTCTTTTACTTGGTAAGTAAAGGAGACACTGAGTTGCACGCAGGCACAATGGAAAACAATGTTAAAAGTTTACGAACTTCCAGCAAGCTGGAGTAGCTTGTGTCAGCAACTTCTGCTAATCATTAGAGCGAAAAACCAGTCCAAGTTGCAAATTTTTACTTTTTATTCATTCCATGACTAGTTTCAGGCTGAGACTCAAATTCAAATCACAAATATTATACATCTTTCCAGAATAAATCTTTCAGGCTGCAGTAAGTGTGCACTGTTATAAAAATTCTTGGCAGATTAATACTGTTTACCAGACCAGGACTCAAAGCTGGGACCTTGGTCCTTCATGGGCAAGTGTTCTATTGACTCAGTTGTCCAAGCATGATCATGACCCACCCTGTCAGCTTTACTTGTGCTAGTACCTCCCTCATACTTTTCAAACTTCGTAGAAGTTCTCATGCATGTCTTGTGGGACTAGAACTCCTAGAAGATAGGGCATTGTTCAGAAATGGCTAATCCAAAGCTTAGAATATTGTTTACAGAATGTATGTTATGGACAATGTTCTTGCTGTGTGCAAGACTTGGTTCGAGATGTGATCCGTCTCACCATTTTAATCTACCAGAATGAGAGATGGATTCTGGAAACAACTACCTAGATTGCGCCTAAGACTGTTGTCCACAGAGCCCTTTCTTCTGGGAAACATATTAAACAGAACTTCTGTTTGCATAATTTGGAGACAGGTAAAGACATAATTGAAGCAGTGATGGGTCATGAGCTGGGCCTGGATAACTCAGTTGATTAGAGGGGAATTAGAGGACATGAAAGGAATGTTTATGGGTTCAAGTACCAGTTTGGTACACAATTTTAATCTTCCAAAAATTTCGTTTAATATTTTTCTTACAATTAATTATTGTGACATTTTACAAGTCATAAATTAAAGCCTTCACTGCTGAGCTGTTTTCAAATTGTTGGATTCATTTCCAGATGAAAATCTTCCAGATTTTCCTAGTTTGGTTTCATTGAATCTGTCATGCAATCAAATCAGAGAGCTACCACAAATGGATATCTTCCCAAGATTAAAGAATTTGGATCTGAGTTACAATAACCTAATAGACATTAAACGAATGGCAGTGAGTATTACTGACAAAAATAAAAATCTGACATTTTGTTATCCTGTATAAGCATCTTTTAGAGAATTTAGGGCATTAATGATGTACAATAATAGAACTGGATTAATGAAACATGTAGATTTATGTTTGTTTGAATATAAAAATGTAGCATTCAAATTCATAAGCTGAAGTTTCATCACACAGTAAGAAAATGTTCACCAAATATTAATGTGGACAGCACACTGAAGACAGCTGAAATAACCGTCTTTGTTAATATAAACTTGCACCAGCAGAGATGTGTATATGTCATATTTTCAGTAATGTAGCTTTTTCTTCCTAATTTGTGCTGAAAACAGTGGTTCAAGAAAAGGAGAAGAATCAACACAGAAAAGGAAAAAATGAATGGATCCATTTGTAAAGTACAAGGCAATTACAACTCAGAAATGAAATAAATGGTTAGTTTAATAGTTAAGACCCAATGACAAGGAAATTTCACACTGTATTGTTAGAGATCATATTTCAAATCACAGAACAGTGGCAGAGTATGAAGACAAAGGTGAAATGAAAAGGCAGAGGTATGTAATAGAGAAAGCCTTGGATATCATATAGGTTGAGGTTGTTTTGGGAGAGGAGAACAGACAGCGAGGTCATCAGTCTCATCGGATTAGGAAAGAACGGGAAAGGAAGTCAGCCACGCCCTTTCGAAGAAACGATCCCGGAATTTGCCTGGAGCAATTTAGGGAAATCATGGAAAACCTAAATCAGGATGACTGGACACAGGACTGAACCGTCGTCCTCCAGAATGCGAGCCCAGTTTGCTAGCCACTGCACCACCCCACTTGGTAACATATAGATGCTGAAATGAGAGCAGTAAATTTGGCAATTTATGAATAAATATCTAATGGAAATTATTAAAAGACAGAGATACCATGGTAATCTGTATATTCAACTTTTCTGATCAAGCAATCTAAATTGCAATATATTTATTTTTTATGTCCAATTTCAGCCTATATAGGCCATCTTCATATCTAAAATTTAATGTTAAAAATTAAAACTTGCTAGTTGCTACATACAATAATAGTATCAGGAACAAAGTAAATAAAATAGACTACAACTGAATATACCCGGTTTCCTAAAAACTTATCACAGCAATTGTTGCATCTCATCAACTCAACAGCGGTAGCAGAATGATTATATAAACATGCTAATGCTGCAAAGTGGCCTTCATGTGGTGGAAAAGGTAAATGTAAAGCTAGTTTTCTTACTCATGTACATCCAATACGGTATTGTATTTAAGACAAGTTGATTTAAATAGATAAAAACTTTCATGTAAATAAAATCGTAATACAAATTTCAGTATCTAAAGAGATATTATCCCATAATATGGGTGTTATGGATGACAGTGAGACCCGTGTTGAAGATTGTACTTTTACCTAAAAAAATGCCTGATTTGTTGTGGTATAGTTGTGTACCACACATGGGATAGACACTGCTTGATGTGTTCACACTGCTGAAAAATCTGTGTCAGTCTCTGCTAGCAACACTAACAGCACTAGGAAAAGCATTGTGCTCTATAAAGTCATCAGAGTTACAACCTTTATTATAATAATTATTCATTATTTTCTACCATAATATGTCATATATTAATTCATGGATATTTTCCTCTCCTTTTCATTTTTACCTTTTATTTTATTGTATGTTTTTGGAATCTTTCCTGCAATCTATGTCTACATACAAACTCTGCAAACCACTCTGTTATAAAGCGGAGGGGATGTCTCCAAACACTGAAACTGTACTCAAGAATGGACTGTACAAGTGCTCTAAATGCAGTCTCCTGTATAGATAAATGAGAATTCTCCTAATAAACCAAACTTGACCATTCACCTTGCCAGTATTGACCTTGTGTGTTAGTTCCATTCATATCACTTTGTAGTGTTGTAACTGGATATAAATCGATGTGACTGCATCAAGCAACACACCGCTAATATTGTATTCAAACATTACAGGATCATTCTTCCTACTAATTAACTTACATATTTCTATTTTAAGAGAACACTGCCCTTCATCATGACAAGTAAAAAGTCTGTCTTAAGTCATCTTGTACCCTCCTATGGACACTCAAAGATGATACTTTCCCATACCCTAGAGCACCATCAGCAAACAGTCATAAATTATTGATCACTGTCTCTGACATCATTTATGTATATAGAGAACAAGAGCAGTCCTCTCAGACTCCCCTGAGGCACCATTTATGATACTCTTGTCTTTGATAGACACTCACAGTCCAGAACAACATATTGGGTTCTGTTACCTGAGAAGTCTTTGAGCCACTAACATATGAGAGAATCAGTTCTGTATGATCAGACCTACATTAACATTCTACAGAGGGGTTCTGTGTTAAATGTGTCTTGAACATGTAAGAAAATGCAATCATCTTGTTGTCATTCATCCAAGTTTTACAGGATAACATATGAGGAAAGAGCAAGTTGATTTTGCATGAACAATACCTTCTAAATCTGTGCTATTTTGTGCACAAATCCTTTTCTGTCTCGAGGAAATTTATTGTATTCAAACATAGAATATACTCAAGGATTCTGTACCAAACAGACATTAAGGATATTGGTCAGTAATTTTGCGGGTTGGTTTTTTCACTCTTCTTACATCTATGAGTCATCTGTGCTTTTTTTTTGTCACTTGGGACTTGGTGCTGTGTGTGAGGTTGGCAATAAGTACAAGCTAAACACCAAAGAGTACACTCTGCAAAATCAAACTGAGATTGCATTTGGACCTGGTGACTTCCTTGTTTTAAATTCTTTCAGTTTCATCTCAGTGCCTAGGATGTCTATTTCTATGTCCTCCATACAAGAGTCTATGCAGCAATCAAACAATGGTATGATTGTGGAATCCTCCTCTGTGGAATGGTGTTTTAAACATGAAATTTAGAAGTTCTGCGGAAGTTTCCACTGTATTCCTGTGTCTTCTTTTGAGTAGACTAAGTGACAGTTTATTTACTCCTTGAATGATTATTACTCTTTGCAGTTGATTCTTTTGACAATTCATATTATTGTGTAATAAAAAATGGTATTTTTTATGTAGCATCTTGACATCCTGTATTCTAACTAATTTCGAAGTGAATACACAGGAATGCAACAAAGTGGTACCTCCGGAAAAATGGAAAATTACACAAGCAGGCAGACAGAGCCAGACAATACCATTAGCACAAGAGGCAAGTCATATTCAGACCAAGAGATAGCTACTGGATCTTACAGGACAATTTGCAGAGGTGGATAGAAGAACTCCAATAATGAAGAGAAAAACAGGAAAAGTCATTGGTGAGTCCCTGTACAGCAACCAATGATAGAATTACAGTGCTCAAAAAACCACAGATGTAGGATCAGCCACCACAGTTCTTTCCAGAAAAACTTCAGAACTTCAGTTCACAATGTTCGAACTAGCATTTGCACAGAACTAATTGACCAATGACCACATGAAGTCTGCAGTGACAGTAAATTGATCAGATGCTATGGCAGCCACTGTAGCTGCAGACACAATATTAAAACTGCCACAGGATCAGCAATACATGAGTCTAGAGAAGCTGTTGATCATCAGAATATGCAAACCACAAGACTGAAAAATATAGCAGGTGCTGAAGAACGAGAAAATAGGAGCCAGAACACCATTCAAATATTGGCGACACTTGTGAGGCATCGTAGGAGAGACAGAATTGTGTGTGGGATGTTGTGGCACATCTGGCTGGCACAGTTGCCGTGGGTTGTAAACTCAGCAGTGATAAAGTGTGAAAAATATGATGTCTACACAGTGATCACAGCAGCAGACAAAGTTTATGCAACATTGGATGGTACACTTAAGACAAGCATAATAATGGTTACTGAGGAATTCATTATACAATAGACCATAGCTATCCAAAAAGTGTAACATCAAATGTCAGTAAACAGGTACACTGCCTTAAAGAACAGTTCGGTACATTTCAAAAGCAAGTGGCAAGGTTATTAATAAATAAGAGAACCATGCTCAGGCAAAGCAAGGGGACAACAGTGGACCAAAACAAAATGAGCCACTGTGTTGGTATCACTGGAATTTCAGTGAGAGAACTACAGAACGTGTGTCACCATGTACATACCTGAATGGCCAACAGTAGGCAATGTGGGCCAACAAGAGCAACTTATCGAAGGAGGCAAGTACAGTGAAGTACCCAAAAAGGTGAGTAATCTAATGAGCTTACCAACACTGTCACAGGAGTTATATGTAAAAGATGCAACACCAGACTGTTACTATTTCGTCGACCCTGGGTTGGATATGAGTCAGTAAATATAGAGATGTGGCTGCAATTGTTGATATGCTTCACAGCAGTGAATAGTTTACCAACATTGACATACAGAAGTCATGAAGTGGAGGTGTACCTAGGGTTTCATAGGGAGTTATTTGTGGTGATTAGTGCTAGCAGAGGGGTCACAGCTCATAGTGGGAGCAGACTTTCTTAGTCAAGAGAGGACTGAGGTCAATCTCAGTACTGCTTAGATAAGGAAGGTTGGAGAAGCTGTCACAGGTTTCCTAGGCTTGAACTCTACAAATACCATGGCCTGCACACATAGTTTGGTGGTGTGAAAGGGTAGTGGCAGTACCATGGCACACATACAAGAGATATCACTCAAAACAGTGCATCATATTCGGTCCACACTGGGGCAAGAAGATTAGTGCCAGAACGTTTTATGTTGGCAAAAGCATAGTTTTGTGACATGCTGCAAATGAGCATGATACAAAGGTCTGATAGATCATGGGCATCCCACTACATCTTGTCAGAAAGGAAGATGGCACATGGATGCCCTGCGATGATTACCAGACGTTAAATGCCCATATGGTCCCAGACCATTGCTCGGTACTGAATATCCATGACTTTACTAATGTGCTGGCAGGAATAACTATTTTCATCATGACTGACTCCAAAAGGATGTGCAGTCAGATACCAGTAGCACAAAATGACATGCAAAAGATCATAGTAATAACACAATTTGGATTCAAGTATTTACAGATGCCACTCAGACTGAAAAATGCAGTGCAAATGTGACAGAATTTCACTAACAAAGTACTGCAAGGATTGGAACATTGTTTTGCTTATGTTGGCAACATTGGGCAGTTTTAAAAGTTGCTGGCATTGCACAAAGAACATCTCAAGGCGAATTTTGGCAGCATAAATAAATATGGTATTGTAGTAAATGAGGTGAAGTTCATGTTCTGACAGCAACAAGTGATGTGTCTTGGGTATGCAGTATCGCAAGTAGAATCCACCCTTTGAAGGACAAAATAGACATCAGACATCAGACTTTCACCAGCTCAGGATATTTATAGCAGTTTTAAACGCAGACATCTACCAAGGACAGTCAAGACATAAGTGCCTTTGACTTCAACACTAATAGGTAAGAATGCAACAGGCTGATGGACACTGCAGTGGATCCCCAGGATTTTGACCAAGTTAAGGCAAGACTGCAAAAAGCATTTCTATTTAGCATATCCCATGGTGGATGATGCCAGCCAACGAGAAGTGGGTATGGCTATTCACTAGAATGTAGATGATCACTGGCAGCTTTTAGGTTTTGTTCCCATTAAGTTCACAGTGTTGCAAGTCAAGTCAAATGGAGCTTGTAAGATAGAGAGCTGCTGGTGATTTGTGAGGTGGTGAAACATTTCTGCCCATATGTGAGGTTAAGGCATTCACACTATACTCGGAACATAAAAAAGCCTATAATCCTCACTTTCAAGAAGCATAAGGACAACTGATCCCTGAGACAATCACAGCGATTAGAATTTATTAGCTAGTTCACTACAGATATACGACATGTTCAGGGGCCTGAAAATGTCATAGAAGATTTCTTATCAAGAGTTGGAACCATCTCTTATAAAGCGGATTAGAAGCAGTTGGCTGCCGTGCAAGCTACAGATCATCTCTGCAGAGGTGCAGTTTAAATAGGTATTACTGAAAGGGGCAAAGATTAATAGCTGGTGAGACCCCCAAGACAATTCCAGCAATTAGAATTTATTGGATAGTTCACTACAGATATACGACATTTAAGGGGCCTGAAAATGTCATAGCTGATTTCTTCTCAAGAGTTGAAACCATTTTCTATACAGCAGATTAAAAGCTGTTGGCTGCCACCCAAGCTACAGATCCTTAGATAATGGAGTATCTACAAGCATCTCTGCAGAGGAGCAGTTTAAACAGGTATTACTGAAAGGGGCAAATATTAACGGCTGATGTGATATGTCACAAGATAAACCTAAACCTTTCATACCTAAGCAGTTAACGACATTTATTTCATCACTTAATAGAGCAAATACAGAAAGATGGTTGTCGAACAGAGCGCTAGAACACAAAGACAAGAAGACAAAACCAAAGAGCATAGTCAAAGAACTGTCGCTTCATGTCAGAGATGCCACAGAGCCCCCTCCCCCCGCAGTGCGGAACACGGTGGGGCAGAGCTAGCACACGCCCACAAAAAAATCTTCGTGCGAGCGTGGCAAGCACAGACAGTGTCTGGCATGTGAAGGCGTCAGTGGAGGCAGGTCGGCTGGGAGCAGTGAGAAGTGGCTCTGAGAGGGGCCACGCAGGCTTTAAACGTTGTACTGAAACTGTACTTGGTCAGCCATTGAGCAGAATCATGAATGTATTGACCCCACGGCTTAATACACAGTGCAGGCCAGAGTATGGAGGTTACAGAGCTGCACAAACAGAGTCATCTTGTAACGTGATGAAATTGTATGATTTCAAGTCCTTATGAATGAACACCTGTGGCATAGTGTGAGCACGAGGTAGAGGCAGGCGAAGACAGGCCACATGAGCACGCACTCGTTCGACAAGGGACCGGCAGGTCCATAGCGTCCATTGGGGAAGTGTTGTCAACGAATTTGGCTGGCAGGATGATCGGTTCACCATACAGCACTTCCACCAATGAAGCATTGAGGTCCTTCTTATGCATGGAGCGGATTCCCAGCAATACCCCTGGCAGAGCCTCAGACCAAAGCCTGCCATGGCACATGAGTGTAGCTTTTAGTGTTCTGTGCCATTGCTCCATTAGTCCATTGGCCTGCGGATGATATGCAGTCGTGTGAAATTTTGTCACCCCGCACAACTCACACAAGTGAGCGAAAAGTGACAACTCAAATTGGTGGCCCTGGTCCATGGTTGGTGACAGGGGGCAACCAAATCTAGCCACCCATGCTGAAATGCACACGTGAGCAGTTGTCTCAGCTGTAATGTCCACCAGGAGTAACGCCTCAACCCAACAGGTGACACGGTTGATCATGGAAAGGATGTATTTGTATCCCTCATATGGGGAAAGAGGACTGATTACATCAATGTGCACATGGCACAGGCAGTCCCTGGGAATGTCAGACTGTCCTAAAGGCAGTTGCACATCTCTGCTCACCTCGATCCATTGACAAGGGATGCAAGTGCGTGACCACAAGCAGCAATCATGCTGCACGCCCGGCTAGATGAAACATTCAGTTACGAGTTGTGTCTTTGGCCACATTCCGAGGTGGGCAAGATTACGTAACACGTCGAAAATCCCCCACTGAAGGGGGGAAGGCACTAAGGGGCAGGGCAAACCAGTAGAAAGGTCACAGTGATAAGAGTTGACGACCCGTGCAGGGCAGTAGGTTTGATGACAAGCAAAGATCCGTCGTCTGAGAGCAGCCGTTGTGTGTCCGTGTCTTCAGCCTGAAGCAGCGCCAGTTCCTCTAAGTTTGATGGGGCAGAGATAATCGAAATGTGGGAGAGGTAGTTGGCAACTACATTTTCCGCACTGTGGAGGTAACAAGCATCTGAAGAATGTTGGCAAATAAACTCCATGTGCCAGAAGCGGCGCAGTGGGAGATGTTTTGCCGGTTTGCAGATCTCGTCAACAAGAGGTTTATGGTCCAAATAGATGGTAAAAGTGCATCATTCAATGTTGCTCCTGAAATGTTTGACTGCCTCATAAACTGTTAGGAGCTGACGGTTGAAGGCTGACCATTTACACTGAGTCCTTGTTAGCTTTTTTTGATAAGAAACAGAGCGGCTGCATTGAGTCTGCAGTCTGCTGTTGGAGGACAGCACCTACCGCCAACTTGCTAGCATCAGTAGTGATAGAAATCCATGCCTCCGGGTCGGGGTGCGCGAGTGTGATAGCCTGCATAATGGCCGATTTCAAATTGTCGAAAGCATCCAGCATGGGCCTAGTCCAGTCCAGTTGATGGTTTCCTGTTTTATTTTTACCAGAGAGGGCGTCAGTTAGAGCCGACTTGATGGAGGCAGCCTGAGGTATATGTCGCCAATAGAAGTTCACAGTTGTGTATAATCCTCAGAGACGGGCAGAGCGAGGATGTTTGCGATTCGTGAATCAGCCGAGACCGTAAGGCCAAGGACGGTAACAGATATGGAACACAGCTGCAATTTGTCATGGCTGATAACCGCGCCATTGGCCGCAATAGCCACACAAACTGTGTCAAGGTGAAAATGGTGTTCCTCTGCAGACGAGGAAAAGATAAGTATGTAATCAAAATAGGCTCAAGTTAAAGGAAGTGGTAGCAAAATTGAATCAATGAAACGTTGCCACATCAGCGCAGAGTTTTTTAAACCATAGGGCACGAAGTAGTCTTCAAAAAGGTCAAAAGGCATAATGATCGCCATTTTTGGAATGTCTGGCAGGTGCATTGGAATTTGGTGATATGCCTTCGAAGAGTCCAAGACAGAAAAGAACTTGAAGTCATGCAGTAACTGGATATGAGGAATCAGATAGTTGTCTATAATAGTCCTAGCATTAATAGACCTGTAGTCGCCGCACATGTGGAGTGAACTGTCTTTCTCAGGCACCAGGTGGATGGGAGAGGACCAGTTGCTGTCCGATGGTCGGAGCACACCCAAATCCTGAACTATATCTTTCGCTCACAACAATTTCAGATCATTAAGATGTTGAGGTGTTTGATGAGAGGGCTATCCATAGTGTGGATCCGGTGGCAGGGGCCATTGCTGGCTGCCAAGATCCGCGAAGGGAGGCACGCATGGTGGGGCGACGGGGGGCACAAGTGGTGTTCCAGGATGGTGTGTACAAAGTGTCAGCATTAGGTGATGGCTGAGCATGCAGCGTGGTAGCCACTGAATGTGAGCCATCCCACGAAGCGGGATCATGAACATCCAAGCCAGGCCAGAGTGACGTTGGTGGGGCGTCGGCAGGAGACGGTAAAAGTGGCCTTGGTGAAATCACCATGCAATGCAAAGGATGCTGAAAAGCGGGTACAGGAGCATCCTGTGTCCATGTGGAACTGGCTGCAGGAAAGGTGCAGCTCAACACAGGAGAAAAGCCAAGCAAAGACATAGTAGGAGGGAGAGGCTGCATTGACAGAAG